>NC_089742.1:94234359-94276859 GCF_040412425.1 Macrobrachium rosenbergii
TATGGATTGAAAGGGTCGAAAGAGGCCTGTAGTGCTGCACTCTCTCCCCCGTAGAACTCTCCCTTGTTCTCACTAAATTCCTGGGAGGGAAGGCACTTGTTGCCTACCACTCCCTTTTGGCAGAGGATAGGGGAAACTGGGAACCATACGCCAAGCGGTTACCAAGGCGTTCGAGATTACCCCCAGGCGGTGGAGTAGGTGCTGGAGAGAGCAGCCAAGAGAAGCAGGCCAGACTTGGTCCGATTGGGCGTATCATTCTGAGAGGGCGTTAGCAAAATGGCTCAAGTCCAAAGGAGCCACTAGTGCCGCCGAGGTACTCAAGAAATTTAAATTTGAGCATTTCCTGCACTATGCCCCTCCTGCCTTGGCCACTCGTGTAGTAGAAAAAGCCCCTGCAACGCTCACCGAGTGTTGCCAGATAGCAGACATGTGGGAGACTCACCACCCTCAGGAAGGATCCATGGGGCAGAAGATAAATCCCCCACCACTCTTCGGAGGATCAAATCCCCATAAGAATGGAAACTCAGGCAAGCCTCTAACTTGCCATTATTACAAAAGGATGGGGCATTCCTCTGATCAGTCCCAAAACAAGCAGACAGCGCCTTTCTCCCGGAAAACCACCCAATAACTCGCCTGCGCCCTCCACAGGGGCAGTGCGAACAGAGTTTAGCCAAACCTTTTGCACGGCTTGCAAGATTTATGGTCACTCTCCCTCATGGGTGAAATGCCCTAAAATTAATAAATCCAATACTCCCACCATCGCCTTGGCCATCACAAATTCCAAGTCCTTGGGCTGTCCCGCCAAAGGTCCCATATATGTGACCCCTCCCCGAGGCAGCTACCCCGCGCGCCGAGTCAAGGCATTTGATGACTCTGACGCGCAAATCTCCCTCATATGAAGGATAGAGTTCCCTATGGGGCTATTGTCAATAGACGAAAACTCATCACAATAGAGGGAGTAAATCAATTTAAAATGATACTCCCTATAGTTCAATTAAGAGTCACAAGACCTCATCACTCAAAAATTTGCAATCTTGCCGTAGCAAGCTATCTTCCCAGAGGCTATGACATCATCCTGGGACAAGACTTCCAGTCCCCGCCTAAGTCACAGCAATCCAGGAATCCACATTCCCCAACTCATTCCTCAGGCGTGGGTAATCCTCCACCGCCTTTCCCCCAGTCAAGACTGGCGCCCCCTGGGTACCATAAGGACATGAAGTTCCTATCAGTGCCACTTGAGTACGATGTACAGTGGCCCCCTCGATCGATTCCCGATCCAATTCCAGTGCCCGGCCCTGCCTCAGTGCCAGTGCCAGGGACCCAATCGGATCTCCCTCTAGGAGATGCCAAATCCCTGCCAGTGCCACTTGCATGCACCGAGCAGTGCCAAGCTCCCCCTGTCCTCACCGATGAGCACATGAATCCCCTGATAGTCCCTGACCTTGCCTCAGTGCCAGTGCCAGTGCCAGTGCCAGAGCATGCCCCCAATCTCCATTCAAGGGATCCAACTCAGGACCCCCTCTCTTCTCCCGGCCTGGCACCGCTACCAACGCAGGTAAGAGAGACGGTTCCTCTCGACCACAGCAGAAGTTCACCTAAAGGTGCGGCCTCGCTACCCATGCCTGAGCTGGTCATTGATACCTGCAAGCCTCTGATGCCTCACCCCTGGCTCCCCCACCGAGACCGCCTCCTCTCTGTCTCAGTCCATCACAGACACAATTGCGAGTCAGGATTCTGCCATCTCTCACTTGGCCAATGAACTCCAAGAGCTACGACGGATCATGACAGAACTGGCGAAGAAGACCCCGGTGTCAGTTGTCGTAGCAGCCGACACAGGTGGCACTCCATACCGCCCTCCAGCCTTGGGCCCTCCGATTCCCTGGCAGAGGATGACTGTCCAAGTAGGAGAGGTTCGCGACGGAATTACCTCAGGAGTGGGAAATTCCAGGTAGTCTACAAAGAGCTCTAGAGCTCTCCTGGCACCTGTGCCACCCCTTAATCTTTCGAAGGTCTTGGCACCTCTAATCCAGAAGAGGATGTCAAGGCCCTCCACTATCTTCTCCCATTCCTCTGGAACTTCTATCCCTTATCCTTCCCTGTTGATCTTTCCTTTAAGCTTTTCTTAAATTATAACCACAAGAGGCAATTAAATACAGATACCATTCCCCCCTAAATGCATAAATCATTTTGTTATAAAGCAGTAAGAATAACAGGGTGGGAATTGGCGCGTTCTTGCGCCCATACTTTGGCACCGGGCATGCGTGTCAACTCTTCCTGAAGGGGTTGTGCCCTTCGGGTTCCCTTTTCCAGCCCTTGGGCTGAGAGATAGTCCAGGCTGTAATTTATAGGCGAAGGACAATAAATTCCTGCATAAACAATAAATATCTCACTCTATTATCATTGGCTCTTCTGTGCATATCCTTTACTCTTTTATTCACTTATTTATTTTTTTGTGTATCTACTTTTAACGAATCGCGAGTCATAAACTCCTGCCCTTGTTGTGCACCTTCGTAAATCCGAGAGACATGTCCCACCTTTTAGCATGCGGTCACGCTCCTCACTTGTATCATCCTGTTCGTTTTCCTTTTGTTTTATTTTTTTATTTTTTTAGAAATCTATTTTTGTCCCAGACCCTCCTCTTCATTTGTCTGCTTATCTCGTCATAACATTGAGAGAGTATCTATTTATAGCCTTCGCCCAAGTTGTGGGCCGTGGAAGCATAAAATTAGTGCTGTTTCAAGCTAGCGAATTAAACCTCACGAATACTCTCTCTCGCCCATAGCTGTAAAAATCCCCCAAGGTAAGTTATCAACTGTCGAGTTGACGGTCCTTTGAACTGTTAGCTAAGCACTGAGCCATGCGAATTGTGTATCGTCATTACAATATCTCGTGAAGGGGATGTCATTTACAAAATAAACGCTGTGTATATCATTTACACCACCTCTTCAAGGCATACCAACCACATGCCTCTTGTTTATTTAGAATTAAGGAACTTATATGTAAATTAATTCGTAAATTTTGTCACCCGCCTCAAAACTTCCTTGTCCTTGTAATCTTAAAGTAACACATACAGTAAATTTGAAAGAAATTAATGTGCCATGTTAAAGTAGTTTAATATTAATATGTTTTGGAAATAAAGTAAAATTATACTTCATAATAATATCAAAGTAAAATATACTCTTGCATCGCATATTAGGAGAAAAGTAGAGTAAAGCTCTTTGCTGACTTCTTGAATATCAACATGCGCACCCGAAAGAAGGTGCATATGTTTTTTTCTGTGGGGAGCTATTATAGTTATCAAGAAGCCTTAGCATGGCGGCCATTCATCTTTCCTTAGTTTACCCTTGAATGTATCGAAAGTAAAGTAATCGCTGAAAGCCGGCCCATAGTTGCCTTAAGCTATTGAGAGTAAATTCGTCGCTGCGCAGGTGACCCAATTGACCTAGTCACCAACACATTAACATTATCAACATCCTCATCTGTCCCCCTTTTTACCTGGGACAATCATTCAGAAGGCATGGTAAATAAAGTCGAGGATGGGAGGCTGACTGTCACTCCCTTAAGCAGCTTAGTTCAACTAAGCTACCTAAGAAAACCATTCTGAAGGCAGATTGAGGTGGCTGGATTGTCTATCCACAGGAAGACCTTGCGGAATACAAGCAGATGGCCTGAAACACCTGGACGAGTGACACATCCTTAGCCAGCTACCACGTGGGCCGCCAATTACTGGACAGGGACATCTTTGCAGTTAGCCATACACGTGGGCGAGTGATACAAGATGCGGAGAGGTCACCCTCCACCCTTCCACCCAGATGTCCACACCAGACCCCTGATGTGAACCCAGTATTACAAGTCCTCCTCGAACTCAGGCCCCGATCTACAGTCCACCTCCAACCACGGACCCAGTACTACAGTCATCCTCGAAAGGACCTACCCAGGAACCTGAGTATGATGTCACGTGTGTGAACACCCGCCGTCATTCCACGCCAGAGCCCCGCTAACCACCCCTACCTTAAAGTAAAGTACAAGTGGAGGCCTTTTCAGTCACGACAGTTTGCCCTTTTCAAGTGTTACGTGTACCAGTATTGTTTCCTCATCCTTGTGTCATTTGTTCAGTACCTTTTGCAGTGTTTTGTGTTCCAGTGTAAAGTGTTCAGTTATTCCTTGAGTCCTTGGCACCCTCAGTGCAGACTCGAGTCATATTCTGTGTTATATTTTTCCTTTACTGGCGTGTAATGTGTAAATCTCCCTTGCAGAGGGACCTATTTGCAGTGGACTCATCTTGGGCTGTGCCTTGCCCTTATGCAAGGCTTCAGTAGGAGGAACTTCAGGCGTTGCAAGCCCTTTAATAATTCAATTACCCATTTTGCCTTCTAATGCTTTTCTTTTGTAAATATAATTCCTTAATTTATCCTAAATGTTTACGTAACATTTCCGTATGAAGTAGAGCCTTCAGCTCCTAAAATCATCCCTTGTTCTTTGTTTTTTACAATTTCCCTTTACATAAGTCAGAACTCCAAGGCCAAATAAATAAAGTTTCTGTTGCCGGCCTGTAAAAATCTCCAGAAATCATATAATCCCAGGAAAATTTGTAAAATATATATATATATATATATATATATATATATATATATATATATATATATATATATATATATATATGTGTGTGTGTGTGTGTGTGTGTGTGTGTATATATATATATATATATATATATATATATATATATATATATATATATATATATATATATATATATATATATATGTATATATATATATATATATATATATATATGTATATATATATATATATATATATATATATATATATATATATATATAGATATATATATATATATATATATATATATATATATATATATATATATATATATATATATATATATATATATATTTTACGAATTTTCCTGGGTGAATGCCTAATGAACTGCAGAGTTCAGCACGTGCCTGAACAAAGTCGCCCTTACATACAGCTGTGTCAGCGACACGTGTATCGAAAGTTCTGAAAGGTTCTGCCTACGTGTAACCAGAATCTGGGTGTGTTGGGAGAAGATATTCATGAGTTTGTGTGTTGTGTACAGTGGCTTTTAGGCTAAGTGTTGAGAGCATTTATGATAAACCATTCATTCAGAAAGGACTCCAAGGACTCTGGGATCAAATTCCCTTGCTATATGGTGAGTGTTAAGCTTAAACAGTACTGATGTTGTAGTGGCAATCATTTTATTATTTCTTTCAACATTAATTTTATGTGATGCAATGTTGGGAGTGAGAGCTAATTTGGTTCTAAAATTAGTGAGAGATAATTTCTCTCTCTACAGATGTTTAATGGATAAGTAGCCACGCTAAGTCGCGCACCTGAACTGGGCCACTTAAGTGAACTGGTGACAAAGAGACATGAAAAGTTAGAATAGGAAGTCTGACAGTGACGAGGATTGGGGTTGGTAATTAATCTCACATTTTATTATCATTTCATGACTGATTAATGTAGTTCAGTAATTTGCTATCATCATTTCTTTCATTTAACGGGTCATATTGTTAGTTTGTAAAATAAACTTTACTCTTTAAACAGTTTAATTTGCACACACATTAGATTAAATGTGGGATTGATAGAGAGAGAGAGAGAGAGAGAGAATGCCAAGTCACTCAAGAGAGGGTAAGTGTTCTTAATCTGTTTTCCATTTAAAAGATATTGGTGGCAGCGGTGTAGAACCCAATTATACAGCGTTATGAATTCACGCCTAAGATAGATGTATGAATGAGGGTGGTAATAGAGTATAAGTATATGCATACACAAGAGAAATAGGATGACATTCGGTGATCTTTAAGCATAGTTGAGGGAGATTGGGAAGGTTGGTAACTCGTCGCTGAGAGGTTTTCTGCAAGTTAGCGTGTTTTGCACAGTTGGGGTGTGGCCTCACTATTGAAATCAGTCTTTATTGAGTTGGGGTCTCAGTGACAAAGTGTATTAGCGAGTGCTGTAGAGCAGGTGTAAGCATAATCATATATATTCAGTCCTTATATTAAAGTGCAGATATGATTTTGTGATTTTCAGTGGTTGCAGTGATATAGAAATACGGGGAAAAGGTTAGTTTTTTATCCTATTTTTACTTCAGTTGTTCAAAATTTTCTTTTCTCTCTCTTTGTTTTTTTTTTTTTTTATCAAGTTTGAGTTGAAACATTTTCCTTAGGCGCATGTATAAGATGGGTTATACTGTGTCGTGGGGATGTATTGAAATATGTGGTTTCTCTGTTTGCGGGGTCAGCAAGTATTGCTTGGAGACAAGCAATGGCGATATCAAAGTTTGGATTTTCCAAGATTTTTTTTTTTTTTGTTCTTGTGGGGAGATCTGGTAGTCAACCTTGAAAACATATGACATTGGGGATCAGCTGATCGTGGACGTCAGTGGAGTGTGTATATATAAGTGATTTACTTTCTTAGAGTACATGCTTCTAATATCAGGTCGATTTTATCAGGGGCAAGGGGTATTTTTGGTTTAGACAAAAATAAGGTGAAAGTTGGCAAAATGTCAGACAAGAAATTGGTAGACACGAAGTTCGTTCATTGGATTACGAAGTTCAAGTCGCCCGTTCAACCCTTCGCCGGGGATTTTATTGTGACAGTGTCAACAATCATTTAATTTCCAAAAAATCACAGATGATAAAGATGCATTTGATGAATGCAGGAGATATTGGAAAGCGCTGTCACAGTTTTGAGTTCAAGAAATGTCTGACTTGGGATGACTTAAAGAAATTTCTAAGAACTGCATATGGGGGGATGAATGTGGTGATTTGGTTCGGGATATGAGAGCGTTTTATAAAATTAGGAAGAGGCGTAGTTCTGTGGTTCAGTATAGCACAAAATTGTTTGATGTAGCTTCAGATTTGGCAAAGAAATTGAGAGGCTCGGGTTGGGTGAATGGAGGTTCTATTTCATAAGAGAATTTTCAGAATTTTCAGATGTTACTGTATTTCTCATGGTTGTTGAATGACATGCCAGATGCAATAGTTAGCAGTTTTGATAGACCGATAGAAGCTGATTCTCACAAATCTTTTATTTCAATGGGATGCCTAATTCCACGAAAACAAACTGAAGGAACTTCCCGCAGAGAGAATTTAATTGCTTCTAGTGGTTTTTGCAGCAAAGTGGAGAGTGACAGAAAATCTGCAGATCATACACCACAATTTCGTTATTTTAATTGCAATAAACAGGCATGTGTGAGAATTCGTCACATGACTGGAGGTTCTGTCCATTACTCAAAAGTGGTAATGATAGAACAGTAAGTCAGAATTTTGGGAGCAGCTATAAGAAGCTCCTCTGGAGGATATCCGAGGAAGTCCCGAAATAGACAGGATTTTTAGAGGGTAGAACAAATGAAAGGGAAAGGATAAAATGTTCATGTCATATAGGACTTTTGGGAGATTTAGGAGAATGGAAGCCAGTAGTGAAGGGAGCCGTAGCTGGGTCTAGTCTTTAAATTTTTGTGGATACAGGGGCATCAGTCAGTTTAGTGGAATTTGACTTTTATCAGTCAATGTTCTGTTAGTACTGGCTACAGCATTCAGAGGATAAAGTGTGAGATGTCCAAGATCATAAACTGGACATTGTAGGAGCGGAAGATATTTATTTCTCGCTAGGGAGCCAGTGAATACGGGAGTCAGTTTTAGTAGTGGGAGAAGTTAACTTGGGGAACAGGATTTTATTGGGCCATCCAGCATGTAGGAGGATTGGCATTTCTATATTCCCTAGTAAAGGAAGTATAACAGTTGATGAAACTGGTGGTTTTATCCCTTATATATTGTAGGTACTGAGGAAATGAGGGGGAGTGTGCTTGACATGGGGAGTAATGAGGAAATAAGATGGAATAATGAGGAAATTGTGAGAGATAAGCAATCACAGGGAGTAAGGGACCATGATGGTGTGAGACAGAGGATATACCAAGGTGTTTTAATGGAGGATATAATTTTAGAACCAGGGGTGGTTGGTATGGTGAAAATGAAGGTGAGAAACATGCAGGCAAATAAACAGGTGTGTGTGGTGGAAGGCAGTGAAAAACTTAAATGAGTGGTGAGTATGGTTTCAATGAACAGGGTGTTAAATACATGAGTTACATGGGTGGAATTGCTAAACTGCAATAATTCAGTTATGAGGTATCACAGGAATACTTACGTTGTGGGTCTGTAGGAATGGAGAGAGGAGATGGATTCACTGGCAGTAATAGGGGGAGCAAAATGGCTTTACAGAGGCTGAAATGGGGGTTAGAAGGGAGATATTTAGGAATCATTTGGGTTCGTCAGACTACAAAGAATACATAAAGGGGTTAGGTGAGGTTTTAGATGAATACTTAGATGTTATTGCTCTGAAAGGAGATAAACTGGGATTGACAGATGTGTTAGAACACAAGATTCATTTAGAAAAGGGGGTTTAAATTAGACCTAGCTCTTCTCCATTTAATTTCCCTTTGCTAGCTGTAGCAAAGAAAATGTGGCGATGTTGCCAAGAGAGGTAGGATTAAAACAAAATGCGTATCTCATCCTAGTCCTGCCCTTAATAGGCTATGCTTCATCGTGTTTAGAATAAGCGCCTTGCACGTCTGATCTGTGTTGTTTGTTGCTAGGTTGCACTGTATGTTCTGCAAACTTGTCTACAATGGAGCTGAATTATGCTTTTTTCTTTCTACTTTTTATTCTCCGTCTACAGTACGCTCAAGAGGACAGTAACTTCCAATCGTAAGAATCGTAAGGATTCGTTGTGCCCTTGAACTACTCCAGAAATGTTGGAAATTGGAAAAAATATGTATAAAAAAAGAAAAAGTAAGTCTGGACCTTGAGTTCCTGCAATATTGTTTAATTAATGATAGTGTTCCATATTTTGTTATGTTTAAAGTTTATAAAAACTCCTTATATCATTCTGTTTTATTCTGACACTATTAGGCATTTACTTAACTACGAAATTATTTGTAAACAAAAGATTGTGACCCCCTTAACAAGCTATTTAATAGTTTCTCCAAGGAGAAGAAGAACCTGATTGTAAATAAGACGTCGTCAACAACGCCCTTGGTTTTAGGCTTTTTTTTTTTTCGTGGAAGTGGACTACTTCTGTTGGGTTTCAATGGGACTGACGTATGTACAACATGGCCTGAAGTGATTGTATAGTTGGTGTGTACTAAGATAGTGCTTTAATATTGCTGTAGCTTAGATCTAATAAAACATCAGCTCTCCTATGCATCGGGTGCAGAAACTTTATGCCCTGAGGATATTCCTCAGGCGCACAGCGAATACCGTTTTCTTTGATCATGGTGTTTTATTGCCTCCATTAAGGAGAAAAGACTCCGCTGGACTGTGTTTTACATGTTATCCTGAATATAATCTAGTATGCAGAGTTATTTTTGAGGAACTAAAGATTTAATATGGTGACTTGATTGGATTCCAGCTTTTATCAAATAATAAGTTCGAGAATACTGTGGTATTTGATGAATTTATTGAAAAAATCGATTTGCAAAACGTTAGATATCGGACAGGGACAAAGCGTAAAGATTCTGAACTCAGTAGTTTATTCACTCTATGTTTCAATTCGTCGTGCTCCATTTGACATGGACAATGATATGATTGAGTGAAGTGTTATCAAATATGGAAAAGTGCATGAAATTCGCAATAACAAACATAGGCTTGGAAAAGGAGAAGGGCTGTTAAATGGGATCAGGACCGCTAAAATGGAAATCAAGAAGAACATCCCGTCGTCTATTACCGTTCTTGGATACACTCTCATTTTCTTATACAACGGCCAAAAGAGAACGTGCTAGATATGTGGAAATGATGTCCACATAGCTGCCGATTGTGATATAAATGCAAGGATTACTGTGGATAATGAAGTGGAATTTCCTCCAATGACAGGGAAAAAGAATGTGGATAATAAAGGAGATAATAACGAAAAAGCGATAATGAGAACACCTGACAACGGTGGCGCGACAACACAGATCAAGGCAAAGGAAAAATGAACCAAGAAACGGTGAACACCGCTAATGTGGAAGTTCAGGAACAACTCGAAGATAATACAAAGCTAAGCGAAACAACCATGGCTGCAGATTGTTTGGATAACAGTAAGGGAAATAGCAATGAGAATAAAACCTGAGAGAAGGGACCGATCTGATGGTAAACAAGTGATTGAGGATAAATAACACTGGCCCATTAGGAATCTCCCAACAGAGTACTTCACTGTTTGAATTCTGATTCCTTGGATTATTTATTCTTGAACTCTCCGAACAATACAAAGAAAATATTTCTATCTGAAGAAGGACTGATGGAAGTAAGAGAGAAAGTGGATATTCACACAAGGAAATGGAAGAGGATATTCATGTGGAAGGGGAAGAGAGTCAAGCGACTGATTGTGAATCAATGGAAGACACTTTTAAGGAAACGGATGGCGATGATGATCAACAGAACGAAACTAGAAGCCGATTGGAAGACGGCAGCAAGACATGGAATGTTAAAGTGCAGGATCCTGGGAAGATAACTCTTACCAAAGCTCCCGAAAAACGAAAAGAGGGAAGGAAGGGTAATGATAGGAAAAATTGGCATACCAAGAAAAGGCGTGTAAAAGAATGAGGTCATGGTCTTTCCATGGTTTTTTTTTACACTTTAATTTTTTCAATACTTCATAATGGCATTGTCCATAGCTACCTTGAATATAAATGATCTAAATGATATCAAGAAACAAATGAAAATTGTCAATATTGTTAAGTATTATAAAATTGATATTCTATTGTTACAGGAACATATTGTTAAGGATATAAAAAGACTAGAGTATCTAACAGGCAACTCTGATATAGGTTTTAATCATACTCATCTTCTAAAGGAGGAACCATAATATGTACTGCTAAATTACAAGAGAATTGACATACTGAGTAGAGAAATGGACTGAAGGGCGGATTTTAGGCGAGAATACTGTATAATGATAGAGTGTTTAATGTTGCTAATGCTTATGCTCTTCTGGTACTCAAAGATAAAGAAAGGGAAGAATTTTTCAAACAAAACTATTGTTTTATCCGAGGCATATTGTCGAAAATCTTATCTTGGGAGGAGATTTCAATTGCATTGAATCACCGAAAGACTGTAGTAATGGGAATAATGCTTTGGTAAGTAAATCATTAAAAGACCTTGTCAGAGATTTCCATACAAAAGATGTATCTGGTGGCAAGGGGTAGTATCCTGGGTATACCTATGTGAGAAATAATATGGTTCAAGAATTGACAGGATTTACACAAAAAAGTGTGTGAATGAAATTCAACGAGTAAGCAATATCCCAATAAGTTTTTCAGATCATAATATGGTTATTTTAGAAATAAAACTTAGTAAAGTGAAAACAGGGAAGGGTTTTTGGAAACTTAATACTGAGCTTTTAAATGTGAATGGTATAGCAGAAGAATTTTTTTCATTTTGGAATCAATTGAAATCTAAAAAGCCTAACTTTAGTAACGTTGCTTTATGGTGGGAATGGGTTAAACAAGAATGTAAATTGTTTTTCTTGAAAATTGGCAAGAGATTAGCTCAAGAAAGGAAAGGTATGGTCTGTTGAATTTGTTACAGCACAGACTGCGACAACTGTACGAGGAGAGCTATGTAGCAAAAGTGAAATATAAAGAAATTGAGACTGTAAAGAAAAATATAAATATTCAAAATGAAATATGGCTGGATAAAGATAAGAGCAAAAATCGATGACCTTATTAAAGGAGAAAATTGTTCGTATTTATTAAATAGAGAAAAACAGTAAAGCCTCAAAACTTATATATAAGCTTAAAAGTGGAGATGGTCACACCGTGGACAACACAGGTACTATAATGTTATATATAAAAGAATATTATGAAAAATTATATGAAAAATCGGTTGTGGATGAAAATATGCAAAATTACTTTCTTTCATTTTGTAATAATATACTTGATGATGATGATAAAGACATTTTGAAAGGTGATGTTACTGAACGAGAAGTTTATAATGCGATAAAGTTAATGTAAATAATAAAAGTCGCCTGAGTAGATGGAATCTAATTGAATTTAGCAAAAAGTTTTGGGAAAATAATTGAAAAGATTTTTTTAGAGGTTGTAAAATATATAAAAGAACAGTGTGAATGAACAGATTCCCAACATAGTGGTATCATCAAATTAATACCAAAGAAGGGAGATTTGGAGGAAATAGATAACTGGAGACCAATTTCACTGCTTAATGTAGATTACAAGATAATAGCCAAAGTGTTAGCCAATAGGTTGAAATTTGTTATGACTAAAATTACATCAGTAGAACAGTACTGTGGAGTTCAGAATAGGTCAATTGTAAATTGTAACATTACAATTAGAGATATAGAGATATAATAATTTTTTGAGACAATTCAGGAGAAAAGTGGACTGAAGTTATTAGGAAAATAGAAATATCAATAGGTGTTGGAGCAAGAGAAAATTATCCATTTTTCAAAAGCTGTTATAATCAACAATAAAATTTTGTTCAAAAGTGTAGCATGTAGCCCATAATGTTGCCACTAATGAAGAAGGAGGCTCAAAAGATAAACTCATGTATCTTCAGATATTTGTGGAAAGAACTGACTTCCTCCCAACTGTTTGAATGAGTAGCTTTTTCTATTCCTTTTCTTTCCGACGAGAGAGAGAGAGAGAGAGAGAGAGAGAGAGAGAGAGAGAAAGAGAGAGAGAGAGAGAGAGAGAGAGAGATTCTTCCCTACATTCCACCCACACCCCGAAACTGACTTCCCTCCCAACTGTTTGAATGAGTAGCTTTTTCTATTCCTTCTTTCCGACGAGAGAGAGAGAGAGAGAGAGAGAGAGAGAGAGAGAGAGAGAGAGAGAGAGAGAGAGAGAGATTTCCTTCATTTCACCCCCACCCTATTATCTAAGTTGGGTAATAGGTGGACACTTTGCCTAGATTGGTCAAGCGGTTACCACATAAGTTACAAAAGAAAGGGGAAAGAGTGATGGGGAAGGGTACTGGGAAGAGGGTACAGGTTAAAACCTACCCTATTATCTAAGTTGGGTCAAATAGTGGCCACATACCAAACTTTGTCTAGATTGGGCAAGCGGTTAACACATAGGTTACAAAGGAAAGGGGGAATGGGAAATGGGTGTGGGTTTGAAACCTACCCTATTATCTAAATCAGGTCAAATGATGGACGCGTGCCAAATTTTCTCTAGATATGTCAAGTGGTTACCATGTAAGTTACAAAGGGAAGGGGAATGGGGATGGGGGAAGTGAATGGGGTATGGGTTTCAAACCTACCCCATTATCTAAGTTGGGTCAAGTGATTGACACATGCCAAATTTTGTCTAGATCAGTCAAGCAGTTACCACAAAAGTTACACAAGCAAGGGGAAAGTGGAATGGAGAAATGGAAATGGGAAGTGGGTACGGGTTTGAAACCTACCCTATTATCTAAGTCGGGTCAGATGGTGGCCATGTGCCAAATTTCGCCTAGATTGGTCAAGTGGTTACCACATAATTTATAAAGGGAAAGAGAAAACGAGATGGGGAAGGATAGTGAAGTTGGTCCAGGCCAAACCTGTCTTATTATATATATTGGTGAAATGGTGGCCACATAAGTTCTTGAATCGTTCTCTTTTATTGATAGAATTGTTTTTACTCAGCTTTTTAATAACAGTATTAGAAATTTTATTAACACTAAACAACGGAGACACCATAAAAAAATTGGCAAACCTAGGAATTATTTTACCAGAATTTCATAGCTGTTATAAAACTGTTTTTAATATTTCGAAGAATGTATTGTCTAAACGAGAAGAATTCCTTTTGTCTTTTGGGTTAGGTTTTTGCTTACCAAATATTAAACCTAATTACTGTCAGTTTTTTCTGCCCCTTGAAGTGTTATTTCATTGTTTAAAAAATCTCAACTTGTGTAGTGACCTCAGCCGCCTACAAAGTGAGTTAATGGTTTTGTCACAAAATGCATTCTCAAAACTTCAAACAAACTGGGCTCCCTTTTTTGCAGAGAGTGATCCGGAAGTTCTCGAGTCCCTTGCTAAGCGTGATGACATTATCATTGTGAGGCCGGATAAGGGGAGGGGAACGGTAACATTGGATAAAAGTGACTACAATAACAAAATTACTACTGTTTTAAGCGATCGTACAAGGTTCCAAAAAGTGGGTGTACTAAATTATCAAAGCATATTTAAAGTGGGGGGATAAAATCAGATGACATCTCAGAGCCTTGAAAAATGACAACATTATTGATGAAAAAGTGTTCCAGGATTTATTCTCCACCGGTTCATTTTACGGAATTTTGTATGGTCTACCAAAGATACATAAAGATAATGTTCCTCTCCGCCCTATTTTGGCCTCTTACAACACACCTAATTACAAACTGGCAAAATTTCTCGCCCGTCTATTGGAACCGCTGACCAAAATCAGTATACTCTAAAAACTCTGAACAGTTTAAAGAACGTATTCTATACCAGGATTCTGACTTATTCATAACTAGTTTTGATGTCGAGTCACTATTTACCAACGTACCTGTAAGAGACCATAAACATTATTCTTGATAAACTATTCCCGAACCTGAGTGTGTTCATTTTAATTTTAGTTATTCGAAGTTTAAAGCTCTTTTAGAATTGGCCGCGCTGGACATGGCATTTGTTTTCAATGGACAGCTTTTTAAATAAATTGAGGGCATGGCCATGCGGTCTCCGCTTGGTCCTACCTACAGTAGCTTTGTGAGCATTTTCATATAGCTCCTTGGAGGAGCGCATTTTGGATGAATGCCCCCTGGCCTTCCGCCCTCTGTCTTACTCACGCTATGTGGACGACACTTTTATCCTATTCAAAAATGAGTTCGATGCAGACGGTTCCTGGATTTTTCTAATAATCACCATTATAATATTAATTTTGCAATGGAAAAAGAACTCAATTCAAAATTAGCCTTCTTAGATATTTTGGTCTTTAAGGAAAAATGTTTTGTACTTCAATTTTTAGAAAGAAAACATTTACTGGTCTCGGTTCCAGCTTCTATAGTTTCTGTTTTCTCAATTTCAAACTTAACTCTATATACCATGCTCTATCGTGCTTTGCCTCTTACCTCTAGCTGGACTCTCTTCCACAACGATATTACTTTTTTCCTCCAGTACTTCTCTAATAACTGCTTTCCTTCTAAGGTCTTCTATAAAGTTTCAAATAAACTACTTAACAAAACGTTTTCTGAACAGCCTACAGCATATGTTTTAAGGTCCCCAAGCTCCTTCTTTATGCCAGTTTCCCGTCTCTGTTAAATGACAATTTTCGAAGAGATTTTGCCAAGATCGCACGCAAACATTTTGGAGCCATAAATCTGAAGCTTATACCTAAGAATCCTAAGACCATTGGCTCGCTCTGCAAGTTTAAAGATCGGCTCTGGCCTTTGATAACGTCGGGCGTCGTTTATGAACACACTTGTCCCAGATGTAATCTGGGAAAATATATTGGTACTACCCAGCGTCTTCTCAAGGTCAGGGCCGATTCTCATCGGGGCGTTAGTTATAGAACTGGATGTAAGTTATCTAACCCAGAAACTTCTTATATACAGAATCACATTACTGAATATAAAACTACCATCAAATATAAAGATTTTAAAATTATTGGTCAAACAAAGGAGCTCAACGAGCTGTTGATTTTGGAAACATTAAATAACAAATTACGAATTCCGACTCTAAACAACCATTCCTCTGCTGTCCCGTTATTTTTAGCCTAAATTTTCTGTCATTCTTTGTACCTCTTGACGCTGTTCACTTTTGGTGTATTTTTATCTTTGATGCTGAAAGGTTGTTTGTGTGGAGCATTCAGCTGTAGTTTTATGAGAATATGACCTTTGCTTTTGATTGTATGTGTTGGCATTCTCCTTATACATACATACATACACACACACACACATATCACACACACATATATATATATATATATACATATATATATATATATATATATATATATAAATATATATATATATATATATATATATATATATATATATATATATATATATATATATATATATATATATATATATATATATATATATATATATATATATATATATATATATATATATATATATATATATATATATATATATATATATATATATATATATATATATTATATGTTACAGGTATGATTAAACATTTCTTTAGAAATGCTTGTTGGGATGTTTTTGGCCTATCTTCAGAAAACGTGGTAACTAGCAACTCTCTCTCTCGGACTCAAGTTCATATTCTCTCTCTCTCTCTCACACATATCTCTCTCTCTCTCTCTCTCTCTCTCTCTCTCTCTCTCTCTTCTCTCTCAATACATAATCCTCAAAATGGATACTCTAAGGAAACACAATCTTCCTACATAAATAGATTTATTATCAAACAAAACCCAACAAGTAATGAATTAACAAAAAAGAAAATTAAAATGCATAATAAATGAATTACCAAGTCAAAATAGTCTAATTCAAGATTTAACCTTACTCTTCCGTTTCACTCAAAACTCCCACACACTCCATCCTTAGACATTATACGTCTAGTCTTAAAGTCAACCACATTGAAACAACCACTAAGTGCAAAGATTGCAGTGTTCTTTCTCTATCACCACAGCATCCACAGTATCCCCACAGACATCACCACAGACATCTTTTGAGAATTAAACTCTCCCACAAATTACACAATCATATGACATAATAATGAAAATCTAAAATGCATGGTTAACCAATGTCAAATCAGAAGACAATAAAATATAATATTAAAGTGACATAATAACTATGAAAGTGTCTTGGATATGGTAAATTCACTAGTTCAGAGTCCACACAAAAAGAGAAGTCTGGATTTACCTTAACTGCCGATTTTCTAGAGATCGGTTACACACAAAGCCACGTCTGGGCGATATCGCTCTTGGCTAGATAATAATCAATCAGACCTAACTTTTGGCACAATTAGACACACAATCTCCATTTTTCTGGTAGCTTGCATACCAACTCGGTCATTGTATATTGTGTTTTCTTTCTAGCCAAAACATGAGACAATTGAAACATCTGCTGACTGCAGTGATTTTGCATGTCACCGTCCAATACTAATAGCTCTCCTTTCGCTTCATCATATATATATACAGTAAATCTAAAACGAAAAATATTTCCCCATATATATATATATATATATATATATATATATATATATATATATATATATAATATATATATATATATATATATATATATATATATATATATTATATATATATATATATATATAAAAATTTCATATTTAAATGTTCTTTTCGTTATTTATAATTTTTGCACTTCTAGTGTCAGTTTTAGTCAAGTTTGCATGTAATTCAAGTCTGTGAGTTGTAATTTTACCATTAAAATTGTCTTAGCTTTGTCAACTATTGGATCTTATAATCAGCTCTTAATTTGTGTTAACATATATTTTATTTTGTAGAAAATCCCCTGAAGATGTGGCAATGTTGTCACGAAACGTAGGATTAAAAACAAAATGCGTATCTCATTGCATTCCTGCCCTTAATCTACTTCATCGTGTAAACAAGCGCTACTTTTGTGCTGTCTGGTCTGTGTTATATATATATATATATATATATATATATATATATATATATATATATATATATATATATATATATATATATATATGGGTGTGTGTGTATGTGTGTATGTGTGTGTGTATATATGTATGTATATATATATATATATATATATATATATATATATATATATATATATATATATATATATATATATATATATATATATATATATATATATATATATATATATATATATATATATATATATATATATATATATATATATATATATATATATATATATATATATATATATATATGTTATATATATATATATATATATATAATATATGATGTGTAGAAATAGATAGGGAAATTAGAGAAAGAGAGAGAGAGAGAGAGAGAGAGAGAGAGAGAGAGAGAGAGATAGAAAGAGAAAAAGTTAGGAGAGAGAAGGAGAGAGAAATAAGAATAAAGAGAGAGGCAAAGAACACAGTGATAACGCCCAAATGCTGTTGTATCGTGTTATCAATATGCGGGATGTTTACATGAACCATTGCAGTATATCGTGTTGAAGCCATAAAAACAGTCGTAAAAGTGAGAACTAATGGCCTCACGATTGAAGCTAACCAAAAAATGAGTCAGCACAATCTAAATGCTTACAGCAGCTGGTTGTATAGCCCGCCTTCTCAGGAAGGCGTTTTCGTGGAAGTTCCAGGAATTTGGGGGTTGGCTCAAGTTATGTACTTCTTCAACCTCCAATCAATTATGTTTGGGAGGGGTCTTTCACACACCCTCCTAAGATCACCTCCTATCAAGCATCTAAGGAGAGATTTGAATCACACCCACTACAGTCCTTCCAGTCAGCTACTTGAAGGGGAGGCCTTGCTGATTAATCCTTCCAATAAGGCTAGAAGGAGGTGGAGATTGCAGATAGCAAGTTTTTCTTTGGGGTTCGACGACTTAGAGACCTACGAGGAGAGAAGAGTTCAGAACTGTGTCCTTCAAGGAGAGTATGTCTCCTCGCTTCAGTGTTCCCCATATAGACTGAGTCAAGAGTGATTCGTTTTCTATCATTGTAACTTGTTAATTTTGTACTGATCTTTATAATACTAAGTACTAATTAAAGTGAAGAAATTATCAATCTCGTCTCTATACGCCTTTCTGAGAGATATCAATGCTTAAAAATAATAAATATACAAAGATAGAACATCATCCGTGAAGCGATCTGAAGGACACCTCGAAAGAAACCAAGGTAAGAAGAGAAAGACTAAAATCTATACACCACCCAGTAAGTTTGCGATAAATGAATTTGTCTGCTCTCTCTCTTAATAAATAAGTGAAGATATATATATATTTTTTTTGCATCTTGCTATAAGATTGAAAATTAAGAAAACACTCTCTAGTGAATAAAATTTCTTTTGCATAAATACCAGCATTACTCTCTCTATGATAATTAATTATTTAGTAAATAATTTAGATAGGGAATTAGTTATTTTTTTTTCACTCGGTTGGTGATGATTAATTGAGAAGTTATATATATAATTTTGTGTACTTATTATGATGAATTTTGATGATATGATGCCCAATTTCATATAAAAATTTATTTTGTGTATTGAAAAAGGTTTTAATTGTGCACTTGAACTCAATAGAGAATTTAATTTTTTTTGTGTGACAATTTGACAAATTGTTTTAATTTTGGTACAATATAACAAAAATTTTTTATGATTGATGTACTCTGAGTGAATAATTTTTTTTTGTGTGTGGACATGCAACGAGTGTTTGAAGAATTACTGAACACTGTTAGACATTCACATTACGATTTAAGACCGTCGACAATTAGAATAAGTCGAATTTCAAGACTAAATTCCCACTCCGCTGTAGTGCAAGGAAATACTAACAATAATAACACAAATAACCAGAACCAAAATAGTGTTAATCATTCTAATACTACTAACAATAATAATAATAGTAACAATACTAATAATACTAATAATAATCGCACCTTACAAATTTATAACATGAACCAGGCGGTCGTCATAACAACCGCCACACGCTTCTGTGGACAGGTGGATGATTCCAATCCTGACAAAAGCAGACTCGAATCCTATACTGTAAATCATTGGCTAGCAGATGCAGATAGTCGTATAATTACAGGGGGAATAACAGATGAAAGAGCTAAAATAAATGAAGCCTTGTTGCTCGTCAGCTCAGAACATGGAGACGCACATAAAACTTTGAATTCCACAAGTTTTAGCAAACTTAATAACTATGTAGAATTTAAAGTAATTTGTTTATCACTCTGGGAACCAGTAAATCAGACTGACGGTTTATATAACCTAACTAGATTTCTTAACCCACAATATAAAACAATTGCCAATTTGTACACAAGCGTAGAGAATGCAATAGAGAAAATAACCGAAGACTTAATGAAGACAGGTATTACTATAGGAGACAAGGACCAGTTTGGGGCTAGTGCCCATAACTTAGTTGACCTACGACATGTATTAAATTACTTGTCATTTGGAACCATATATAATATTCTTGGAGAAGAAGAAAAGACAGCTTTCAGAAAAATAAAACTTGATCCCAGAAAAACAAGCCTTCAAACATTGAAGACAATGAGAGAAGAAATCCAAAGGAAAGAGATAAATCTATCCAAGGAATTCGTGGGAACAACAGAAGCACAAAATGAAAGGAAAGTCAGAAATAATAATCCTAATTTTAAAATGAATAATAAATTCTATGATAATTCCAGACAAGTAGGAAATAGACCAAATACCTTCCAAGGAAAATATGCCCAAAATACTAAAAGAAAATGGAATCCAGATCAAAGGGGAAGAAACAATCTAACAAAGAGTGGACCACACAAACCTTATAGATATGGTCAAAACTCAAACACAAACACTTCAACCCAAGTGAACTATTCCGCTCAAGGGGCGAGACCAAAGACAGCTTGTGAAAACTGTGGGTATACAAATCATTTTACAAATGAGTGTAGAAAACCTAGAATCTGCACGGTTTGTAAGAAAGTAGGACATTTAACAAAGAATTGCTGGTTTAAAACACAAGAAGGAAATAAAGAAATAGTTGAATTAAGTAGTAACCGCTCAACATCAAATAAGTCTTCAAATCAATGACAATTTATCCCTACACAGAATACCACAAGAAAGTCCCTTCAAGAAGATAAATTAAGAGTAGAAGAATTAGCAAAAAGGAGAAGTGAAGGTTCATCCACACTATCCATATTGCAGAGTAAAGAAGTTGTATTTTCCATGGATGAAGAAGAAATAATCAGAAAGGATTTACCTATCATTAAAATTCCAATACAGAATAAATTATGTACTGTCCTTATGGATTCAGGTAGTACTGTAAGCATAATTGATAAACACACATTAACAAATTACTTAGGCGTTAAAGAAACGCTAATTCAGGGTCAAAGCAAAATAATAAAAGGAGTAGCGGGTAAACAGATTAAAAGTTTAGGAAATGTGAACTTAGAAATAGACCTTTCGTCACATAAAACTGTTGAAAGTTTTATAGTTCTAGAAGACAGGTTCTTTCCCGCACAGGTGTTGTTCTCATATAAATTAATGAAGAAATGTGGAATTATACTGAATTGCCGAGAAGGAAGAATTAACCTTACACAAGATAATTAAAAAGAGCGTATGCTTTACGCTTGAAGAAGAAAAGTTTCACCCAAATCTGATCAATTTGTCTGAGACGACTTCAACAAGCGAGAAAGACATACAGAAAATAACTTATCATCAAGAGAACAATCAAATTAAATTGAATGGTAATGGAAAGGAGGAATTTCCACAATTACAGACTAGAAATTTAAGATGTGCACATCCAGAATTAATACTTTCCAACAAAAGAAGTGACCCAGAAATAAATAAAGGTGATCCCCAATGTTCTGAATATGACGAGGAACAAGACATTTATGATGATAATTATGCAGAGATAAATACAGAACATTATAGCAATGTAGTAATCAGTTGTGATAATGAAGGGAAATTAGTAAATGAGGTACTGTTGTTAAACAAAATAAATAAAGTAGATATAAATGATATAATAGCAGTAACTGAAGAAACTAGTATAGATGCAGAACATTGTTACTTTGCAGAAACAAAAGATGAGGAAGTATGTTGTGTAAGTACTGCTGATGATAATAAAGTACAATTTATACTAAACAGACAGGTAATTTTGCATCCAAAGTGTTTAACAAAAATACATCTAAGGGGAAAAGAAGAGATAGGAGTTAAAGATGTTCTTTTACTAAATGAAGAGTTACCAGAATTTGTCAGAATGGATAATTCTTTAGTCCACATGAAGGGTGATACTTGTGAAGTTTATGTCCAGAACTACTCAGATAACAAACTAACACTATATGCAGGCATTATCTTTTGTAAAGGAATACCTATTAACAATCCATTACTAACATTAGAAGAAGAAGCATTTTTCTCTGTAACTGGTCAAACATCTGAATTAAGCAAAGAAGTGAATAAAACAGATTTTCCAGAAAACAAAGATAGATTAATTCAAGTATTAGAAAAATACAGAGATGTAATAGCAATAGAAGGAGATAAATTAGGTAGAACAAATGTCCTAAGACATAAAATTGTATTAGATGATGGAACAAAACCATTCTTTATTCCTAATTACAGATTACCAATAAGCCAAAGACCCATAGTTGATAATTTGATAGAAGAAATGAAGAAAGATGGGGTAGTCATTCCTTCTAAATCTCCATATAATTCTCCATTACTACTTGTTCCAAAGAAGGATGGAAATTGGAGACTTGTGATAGATTATAGAAAGTTAAATTCCAACACCATCCCCGATAGAATGCCAATGCCAGTGATTCAAGATATGTTAGCTCAATTAGGAGGTGCAAGGATATTTTCATCTTTAGATTTACTTAGTGGATACTGGCAGGTACCTTTAGACGAAGAGTCGAAACCGTTCACAGCCTTCAGCACACACAAGGAACACTTGCAATTTGAAGTCATGCCATTTGGACTCACTTCGGCTCCTTTAACGTTTGTTAGATTAATGCTTCAAATATTAGGGGACATAGAAAATGTTGCAGTTTACTTAGATGATGTTATCATTTTTAGCAAAGATTTAGAAAGTCACCTCAAAACATTAGAAATAGTCTTGGAAAGATTAAGAAGAGCAGGATTAAAAAATCAAATTAAAGAAATGTCAATTGTTAATGAAATCTTTGGAATATTTAGGACATGTAATTAGTGAAGATGGTCATGAATGCAAGCAGGCAAGATAAAGGCAATAGTTGAATATCCAGCTCCTACCAATTTGAAAGCATTGAGAAGATTCCTAGGAATGGTGGGCTACTATAGACCTTTCATTAAGGGCTTTGCTACAATAGTCAAACCATTAACAGAATTAACAAAGAAATGTCAAATATAAATGGAATAAAGAACAAGAGACAGCTTTCCAAACACTAAAGAGTAAAATGACCAGAAATCCCGTACTAGTCTACCCAGATTTCTCCAAAGACTTTTACAAAACAAGAATGAGAGCAGTATATTATCCCAGTGGAGTTTTGAATGCTGCAGAGAGAAATTATAGCACAATAGAAAGAGAATGTTTAGCATTATACTGGGGTCTAAGGAAATTTAGACACATAATTTTAGGACATAAAGTCAATGTACTTACTGATCACAAACCAGTTTGTGATTTGTTTAAGAAGAGAACTTTTACAAATAACATGAAGTTCAATAGATGGTTCATTAGTGTGCTAGAATTTGCACCAGAATTCAGATATATCCCAGGAAAATTTAATACACTAGCAGATGCATTATCCAGAGCCCAAGAAGAAACAGAGAAATGTATTACCACTAATACTTTTTGTTTTAGCTGTCAGGTGGTAGATTTAGATTTGGAAAGAGTACAAATACAACAAGGAATGGATACAGAAATCAGGCATATAATAGGACAACTAATGACAGATGAATCTTTAAAACCTGATTTTGTTTTAATCAATGGATTACTGTATAAAAGACCAACAGAGAAGAATGGTTATTCTCGACTATACATCCCAAAAACACTAATCAGAGAAGTTTTAGAACTAACACACTCATACAAGTTAGTAGGACATCCTGGAATCAAAAAGACAACTAGAATCCTAACCAGAAACTATTTTTGGCCCCATTGTAGTGAGGATGCCAAGAACTTTGTACAAAATTGTGTAGTTTGTAATCGAAATAAAGGTAACGTAAATCCAAAAGCTCCTCTTGAAAAATAAAGTTGAATCCATTTCAAGTCGTATCTATGGACTTTTAGGCCATTTCCTACCACTATTAGAGGAAATAAACAAATATTAGTCTTTTAGACTATCTAACAAGATATGTAGAGATTGTACCAGTGAGAAATAGAGATGCAATTACAGTAGCAATAGCAAAAGCTCTTAAATCTAGAATTATTACGAGGACATTCATGTCCACAAGTTCTTCTTTCTGATAACGCAGCAGAATTTACTAGTGAACTTTTAAGAAAATTATGTGAATTTTATGAGATAAATAAATGTCAAATCACAGCATATAAACCAAGTTCAAATGGAGCAGTAGAAAGAACGAATCGTAAGATAAAGGATATCCTGAAAACTCTAGTTAAACCTAATACAGAAGACTGGGATTTAGCTTTGGAAGACGTACAGTTTACTATAAACAATACTGTAAATGAGACAGTAGGAGAATCACCACACTACTTGTTATACGGATACGAGAAGAGACTACCAAATACGTTACTAGATGATGCCACACCACCCCGACATACTTATAACTACGATGACTATATTGCCTGGAAAACTAGATGTACGTATGAAACGATCAAACAGACGAGGACTAGACTTAAGGAAGCTCAGAGTGTCCAAGCAAAGTACTATGACAAAAATACAGCTAAACCAAAAATTGTAGTAGGTGCTCAGGTATTGTTCAGAATCATATTCCAGAAGGTCCTAATATAAAAGTATCTTCAAAGTTTAATGGTCCTTATAGAGTATTAGAAGTGTTGAAGTTAAATAAGCTAAAGATCATAAGTGAGATTGACCTAAAAGAAAGAATTGTTCATACCAATCATGTAAAGGTAATAAAAACAGGCTCTTGGTCAAATAAGAGAATAATTGAATTACTGAAAGAAGATAAACAGGAACCAATAAATAACAAATACAACTTAAGAAAAAGAAAATTTATGTAAAGTGTTGAACTGTTAGATATAAACAATGTGTAGGCATTAAAATACCTCATGTATACAGAATATCTGATGACTTATTCTTACAGATACAAACATGGGTTCTTCTTGGTTATCATAACACTGCTTTATGTGTCATCTGAGGTGGTGATCCGGAAGGGTGCACTAAAAAGGGATCTGTGAAATTAATAAAGGACTTGGGCATAGTGAGTATTGACATTACATCAGTGCTTATCAATGAAATGACATTGAAAGATGTCCAAAGGGAATTAAAATCATTAATTAGGAAAAGTGAAAATAACAGTGTTTTACCATTGTTGGAAAAACTAGATAATGACATAGGAAGTGTGTTAAATACAAGATCCAAACGATCCCTCTTACCTTTTATAGGAACAGCACTTAATCAATTATTTGGGTCGCGACGGACTCTAATGTAGAAAAAGAAAGTGCCTGTATAGACAAACTGGAGAAATGGGCAGCAACAAGGGGCATTGTGTTAAATAAGATTATAAGCTCTCAAAACTTAAACAGTGAGGAATTGAAAAAAATAAAGGAATTTATTAATCAAGATGAACAACATTTAAGTACATTTATGAACAATGTTAGAATTGTATTGCAAGACCATAAAGATCTGTTAAATGCCATTTTGTTAGCCTATAAAGGAATATTAAGTCCAACATTAATAAACCCAAGAGAATTAGAGGGCATAATTAGTGATTTTTTGGTAGAAGGACATTATACCCATATGGTAAAGGATATAATGGTCTATTATAATTTGATAACCACCAAGGTAGTTAAAAATAAGATCCTTCTAATTTTACCTTTTAATAAAAAAGAGGCAGATGTACTGATGTCCATACATCCTTTTCCCATGTTGATAAAGGAAAACGTAATTATCTCAAATGTCAACCACATCAATTTTGCATTAGAAGAACATGGACTAATGATGTCATTTATTACTGATGCTCAATTAAGAGATTGTATACTTTTGAAAGATAAAGAGTATATTTGCAACCTTGACAACCTGTATGAAACTACTAATGCCTATCCTTGTGTTCAAGAAATAATTGAAAAAAAAATCAAGAGACAGTACTGTGTACACAATTATCCAAACATGATTTTGTTTCCATCCTAGTAGAACAGTCAGTTTTTGTGTTTTCACTGAGTTCAGTAACAGCAACTATTAATTGCCATAATATAAGTACTGAAATTAATTTCAATAATGTCCATGCTTTTGATAAGACTTGCAAGTTAGTTATTCCTAATAAATTATATTATGAACCTCATGTCTTCACAGAAATCACAATCCATAAAAATAACCCATACATGAACTACTCTAGTGAAGTTAAAGAATTTAAACTGTCTCAGTTAGAGTTAAAACAAATAAAAGAGTTGGGTTTAGTAGATGAATTTTTCTATTACAAAGAAAATGTTTCACCAATTTTGTCTCTGTTCAATTTGGTCATAATCATTATTGTAATAATAGTGTTTGCAATTTTGGTCAAACGTGTGGTAATTTCAAATATTGAGAAGATTATAACAGAAATAAAAAGGGCCAATGAAGAGTAAAATGATCTTATAGACATAATTTACTACTGAATTCTTTATGTATTATTATTTACATTATGTTAAAACAATTACCTATTTTTACAGTATAATAATTCATTATATATATATATATATATATATATATATATATATATATATATATATATATATATATATATATATATATATATATATATATATATATATATATATATATCTCTTTTGATTCATGATATAATATATGTGAATTTTCTACCATATATTCTTAATTGATTTTTTGCATTAGTGCATTGACACAGTTTGTGCAATTTAAATATTTTTTTTTTACTTGATGGGCAATCATATAAATACTTTATTTTATTTGTGATTTTGCAATCATCCATTGAAATATATTCTTTTTGTCACACTGAGGGCAGTGTGAGGTAGCGTGACCGAGTGATGTTGTGGTGTAGAATAGATAGGGAAATTAGATAGAAAAGAGAGAGAGAGAGAGAGAGATAGAAAGAGAAAAGTTAGGAGAGAGAAGGAGAGAGAAATAAGAATAAAGAGAGAGGCAAAGAACACAGTGATAACGCCCAAATGCTGTTGTGTCGTGTTATCAATACATGGGATGTTTACATGAACCATTGCAGTATATCGTGTTGAAGCCATAAAAACAGTCGTAAAAGTGAGAACTAATGGCCTCACGATTGAAGCTAACCAAAAAATGAGTCAGCACAATCTAAATGCTTACAGCAGTTGGTTCTATAGCCCCGCCTTCTCAGGAAGGCATTTTCGTGGAAGTTCCAGGAATTTGGGGGTTGGCTCAAGTGATGTACTTCTTCAACCTCCAATCAATTATGTTTGGGAGGGGTCTTTCACACACCCTCCTAAGATCACCTCCTATCAAGTCCTCTAAGGAGAGATTTGAATCACACCCACTACAGTCCTTCCAATCAGCTACTTGAAGGGGAGGCCTTGCTGATTAATCCTTCCAATAAGGCTAGAAGGAGGTGGAGATTGCAGATAGCAAGTTTTTCTTTGGGGTTCGACGACTTAGAGACCTACGAGGAGAGAAGAGTTCAGAACTGTGTCCTTCAAGGGAGAGTATGTCTCCCCTCGCTTCAGTGTTCCCCATATAGACTGAGTCAAGAGTGATTCGTTTTCTATCATTGTAACTTGTTAATTTTGTACTGATCTTTATAATACTAAGTACTAATTAAAGTGAAGAAATTATTGATCTCGTCTCTATACGCCTTTCTGAGAGATATCAATACTTAAAAATAATAAATATACAAAGATAGCACATCATCTGCGAAGCGATCTGAAGGACACCTCGAAAGAAACCAAGGTAAGAAGAGAAAGACTAAAATCTATACAAACATATAACAAAGAACATAAAAAGGGGAGATAATAACATATAATATATATATATATATATATATATATATATATATATATATATATATATATATATATATATATATATATATATATATATATATATATATATATATTGTATAACTTCTTTTTCTTCAAGATACACCACTTCAGGTAAAGATAGTGCATGATGTTGACTAATGTCCTCTCATAAACTTCTCTCTCTCTCTCTTGATGGCAACTGACTAATTCTGAAGACGGCCAGGTTAAAGTGAGCTCTTGAACAACGTGAGGAGTTTGTAGAAACTTGACTACAAGACCTGTATTATCAACTTCAGTTTTGAAAATCTGAAAAGTACTCTTGTTTTGTATCCCGAATGATGTGGATTTTTGCCACACTTATCCCATTGCTAGAGAGAAGGTATTAAATATAAGACCTAAGCTTTATTTTTTATTCTGCTTTGAAAGAATAGTTTTCCCTGTGGCAGTCAAACAAGTCACTGGTAGATATAACGCATGATAATATTGGGAAATCTTGCTTACTATGAAGTTCCCTGAGTATCTTCCAACATGCTTATTATTTCAATCAAAAGGCCAGATTTATGTTGGCTGATACATATAAGTATATTCTGACTATTTTCTTAAATTCTACAGTGGGACTTAAATTACTGAGACCAGCTTTCAAGAAATTTAAAGGTATTAAAACCAAGTTCTAACGAGATTCGATGATACTAGAGCCAAGAGAAAGGAAAGTTTAAAAAATATAGAAAGCAAATATCAATGAATTGTAAAGATAATAAAAAATAATGAGACAAGCGGAAAAGGATTTTAAAGCCACTGGAACAAAGTGCAAAGATTTCAATGGTAACAAAACCAAGTGTTAAGGGATTTTATTATAATGGAGTCAAGTGTCAGGAGATTTTATTGGAACTGGAGCAGTCAAGTGTTTCACGTTCATTCAAAAGGGCCGTCAAGGTTTATATCGAGTTTAAGTAAGGCCGCTTTGTATTCTACACAAATCTTCAAATGTTTCCAGTAGTTTTACAATTAGTAATGCGTTTTTGTTTGTAAGATCTCTTTCATATAAAATAATTATAATATGCTTTTTGTATCTTTAATCTAATTTTTCCAGGATATTTTCAAGTTAACACCTGTCTTTAAAGAAGACGAAAGACGATAAATTCTCTCAAGTATTCTAACAATTAATTCAAGAATAAGGGTCCACGGTATGCTCCTCTTTGTATTATTCTTATTGTTATCACCACAGCTGTTGTTGTTGTTATCTTGTTGTTATTTCACAGTTTACTGCTGCTTCGACAATCAACAGTTTCATTGGTAATAAATATATTGTCCCAATTATGTCTTTCATTCCGTCAATATTGCCGCTCCTAGATTATTTCTTGTGCTTTTAATTTCAGTTTGAATACATCTTGATAAACTAAATCTGTACTCAGCAGTGCCAGTGTCTAATAACAACAATACATATTTGTACAGATTCTTTTTCATACCATTTAGAAAATATATGTTAGATATATATATATATATATATATATATATATATATATATATATATATATATATATATATATATATATATATATATACACATACACATATATATATATATATATAGTATATATATATATATATATATATATATATATATATATATATATATATATATATATATATATATATACATATATATTTATATATTATGTCTTCTGCATGATGTTTTCCCCATAAACAAACTGCCAGAAGGATCAAACAAAGTAGGTTTTAACACTGAAAAGTAAATGTTGAGTACCTAGCTGCAGAACAAGGGGGCATGAAACAGGGCTCCATATCAATCTCCGTGTCGATGAAACCCTGACAGGAACCGTCGTCTACCACTTCCTCTGTTGTGACGTCAACGCATTCCACATTGATTGGCCTTATACCTTGTCCACAAGTGACGCTACAAGGGCCCACATATGTACGAGGCATCACCTATAAAGACAACGAAACTAATGATCATGTGGCCCCTTTCCTAAGGATTTCTTAAGAATTCAAGAACTGTGGCATATACAGGGTGTTTCGAAATTAGAGCCTCCCCCCCTCTACAGCATAAACTAAAATTGATATGGACAAAAACAAAAGTAATTCAGAACAAGTATTTATTTAAGTTTCTCTCTGAGTATTTAATATTTTGTGTGGCCTCCATCTGCCTGTACCACAGCCTGCATTCTTGAGGGGTATGATTTCAGCAAATCGCATAAAAGCTGAGACTCAAACTTCATTTCCCTGAGCACTTTGGTCACCTCTCTTTACAGGTCGTCGAGGCTTGGTATACCATCATAGTTCACTGTGCACGCTTCAACATGATCATTTAAGATACTACCAATGTTTTCACACACATTAAGGTCAGGGGAGCTACCTGGAAATTCACTTGACGAGAAGAAATCGATACCACTGTTTCGAAGCAGCTCCTGTGTCTGAAGAGCCTTGAAACATGGCGCCTTATCATGCAAAAATGTGACTTCTTCAACAGATAACACATATTCAGGATCTTTGAGGAAAGGAAATACTCCACCAGTAAGCACAGTTTCCTGAAGTATTCGCCGTTCCATTACTGTCCTTTTTCTTTGATGATCCACATTAACCATTTGGCTGTGAAACAGAGGAAAATTCCCAAACATTCAGGAAATTTCACAACTTGGCGATAGCGCACATCATCGCTGATATCATCCAACTTTGCAGCCCAGATGATGTCATTTTTATGATTTGGCTTCCTGACTGTGTAAATGAAAAATTCATCTGATGCAGCAACATGGAGAAAGTCAGCTTCATCCCAATCTTAAAGAAATGAACCACAAAACCATGCATGGTCTTCTCTCTGTTGCTGAGTGATGTTGGGCTTGTTGATAGCATAAAATGGCTTGATACCAGATTTTTTCAACTCACAATATACAGCACTATAACTTCTCTTCTTTCTCCTTTTTGTTTCTAGTTTAAGTGCCAATTTACCTAAAGACTTTCTTGGTCTCCCCACTGCCCCAGCTATGATGTCTTTTGACTCCCGAGAAAGGACTTCAGGCCTTCTAAGATTCTCACTCTTTTCGCGATGACAGTCATATGGATTTTTGTTCCAGTTTCTTTTAACAAAGGATTCATTTCTTTTAATGTATTTAGCTATCCAGGAACGTGAAATGAAGGATGCGCCAGCATCCCTGGCCTCTCTGAAGGTTATAGCCCGGATTCGGTCAATCCATCTGATTTCCTCCGAGTTGTTACCCATGGCTGTATCTAACTCCGTCACTCAGTCTGAAAATATAAGAAATGTAAAATGAAAAATAGCTTAATAGAAACTTAAAATAATGTACTTGGAGACAGGCTATAGCAGAAAACTTCATAACTTTCCATTTGTTCTGTGGAGGGGGGGAGCTCTAATTTCGAAACATCCGGTACAGTATGTTGCACAGTTTTAAAAGTATAACATTATAGATGATATTTTTCCAAATAACAAAGAAATGGCATAAAATAAGAGACAATGCAAAGGGGAAAAGTAAATTGGCGAGTATGTAAACTTATGAGTCGTTGACAGTACATTAAAAATCATAAACACAGTCATTTCTATAATTACAACTTGTTTTATTTCATAATATGATGATGACAACTCAGCATAGAAATGAAACGTGATCAACGTTCATTTATATCAAATGAACACAAATGAATAAATGATATATATATATATATATATATATATATATATATATATATATATATATTATATATATATAAATATATATATATATATATATATATATATATATATATATATATATATATATATATATATATATATATATATATATATATATATATATATATATATATATATATATATATATATATATATATATATATATATAATATATATATATATATATATATATATATATATATATATATATATATATTATATATATATGTATATATATATATATATATATATATATCCTCCTATAATTTTGACATATTTACTTCTTTTTCCATGTTTATGTGTAATGATAATGATTATTGAAGTGTCATATTTAGTTTGGCATCAGATCTCAAAAAAACTAATGATTAAATAACTTGATAGCGTAATTTAGAATTGTTAATACAATTTTAATAGTAACGTAGTTTAGAATCTTTCTTGATAAAAGCGTAGTATTTGAACACGTGTGTGTGTGTGTCCAGGAAGGGCTTGTTTCATTTCAATTGTCATCAGTTGAGATAAGAGGGAGCGCTTTGTTTTGGGTTAGTGATGACAGGTTGCGAAAACAAACGCCGATTCATCCCATACGGGCTCGAGACGAGTGATTTCACGTTGTTACATGCGTTGGTCGAGTCACGTACGCCACTTGGAGAGAAAGAATACGTGTCTTGATCAATTACGTCATGTTTTGTAAGATTGCATTCAAAACGTTTGCTGGGATGATGTAACTTTCTTCTAGAAGCTTCTCCATTGTATCTCGCACCCAAAATGCTTTAATGACGTCACTTTCCTGCTTCTAGAACTTTTGTATCTCGCACCCAAAATGCTTTAATGACATCATGTAATTGTTTTACGTGTTACTGGAATTCTAAAATTTGTTTCATTCTGATTTCTGAGACCAGTCGATTTGGTTCCCTCTCTCTCTCTCGTTCTTAGAAAGAGATTCCTTTTAACGTAGTGTTTTGTGGAAAGAGATTAACATTAACTTTTGAGATCTGAATTTAGCAAAGTTATTTAGTTTGTAACGGCGCCTGGTAAAAAGTGTGTTTTGTGGTAACGCAGCTGCAGCAAGTGATTTACAGAGGTTTTCACAAGTTTGTGTAAGGTAACGTGAATTTTACTTATTAATACCATGGTATGATAAGTTAGGAAATTTTTACCAAGTGAAATCATTATTGATAAATCTTATGTGTATTTTTGTGTGTTTTTCTATTTACAATCTCTTTATATTTTCACATTTTTTATGTTTGTGATGTAACATTTATTTACATAGCATTTTAAATATTTCTTGGTATAATTTAACATTGCATATTTGATTTCATTTATTAAGAAATTTTTTTTCAAATCATGAGTAATTCTTGATAGTTTAAATTTTGCTTGATTAATTTAAATTCTTGATAAAGTTTTTGTGAATTAGTTTTGTTTCATAATTTAATTCAAGAATTAATTGAGTGTTGTGTTATTTTCAAGTAATAATAAATTTTTCAGATTGTGAATTCTAATTAATTGTGAATTCTAATTATAAACTTTGAATTTGAAAATAAATTTTTGTATTTAACATTTTTAGAAAAACAGTGTTTCATTTATTGATCATCAGTGAATAGGATTGATTTGTGTGCATAAGGCAAAGTGATAAAATGTTTTGTTCTTTTAGTTTTGCTAAAGTGATAAACAGTTGAGTTTTTTGTTCTTTTTAGTTTCTAGTTTAATTTCTGCTAAAGTGAATTAGTTTGACCAGTGATTGGATGGATCACTGTTAGAGTTTTTTGATGGAGTTGTATGCAGAAGTGAGGTATATTTTTGAATTTTGAGATTAGATTATTTCTAGTTTAATTTTTTGATACCTCATACATATTCTGATAGACTTATGTGTGTGTGTGTGTGTGTGTGTGTTTGATTTTTCAACACTTGTTTTGAAGTGTACGTGGCGTGATGATTGATTGATAAGTTTCAGCCTGAAGGGATCACTGTTACTCTCATTCTCACAAAGCAATTAAAGTACTATTTAAAGAAACACAATCTTTCCTACAAAAATAATTAATAAAACAAAGCAAAGATTAAAATGCATAATAAAGAGTTCAGTCAGATAATCTAAATTGAAGTGACTAAAGGTATGGCTAATACGAAATACACAAATCTTTTCAACTAAACGTCAAAAAAAAAAAAAGTCTACATAAAGAGAATTTTGAAATTAGTCCTCTGTTTATCATAACCAGGTACATCTTGAATTATATGATAGAAAACTCCAAAAATGATAATACAATACAATAATGGAAAGTGTAAAATATATATATATATGGCAAACGTAATATAACAAAATAATAATATAAAAGAGGTATGAATATATATTAAATTTCCCACACCAGTTATAGTTCATAATGATTAGAAAGTCATAAAAATCACAATCAATGTATAAAAAAACAGAGATTTGAGACTACCTTATGCCGATTTTCAAAGCCTATGTTATGATATGTAGTTCTATCACATTAATTTTGATCAAACTCACTTTTAGGGCAGATTTTGGCATAATAGATATACGCACTCACGAATATACATATATCACCTGATCTATATGATCACGCAAAGAGCTGAAGGAACCAAATATGCATCAGCAATCTACGCATCGATACCCATGATCCGAACCTTCCACGATAACATCTTAAAGCATTATAAATGTATATATGTGTCCTTTAAATATATATATATATATATATATATATATATATATATATATATACATATATGTATATATATATGTATGTATATATATATATATATATATATATATATATATATATATATATATATATATATAGATATATATATATATATGCATATATATATATATATATATATATATATATATATATATATATATATATATATATATATATATATATATATATATATATATATATATATATATCTATATGACTGTGAAATATTTTCAGTTAAAACAGAACTCCATCGAATATAAGGAGCCCATAAAAATGCCAAAATGTGGAAAGTAAAGGCTATATTTCAGAGACCAAACTGTTTCTCTCCTCAGGCAAATAGTGAATGAGAAAAAGTTACAGAAAAGCGGTAATTTATACCAGAAGGTCCATAGGTCAGCCGTTACATCACTCCAGTCCACAATTTCTTTTTAATCTTCTTAATCGCTGGTTGGAGGAAGATTTTATTTATAATATCTGAATCCCAGGCGCCTTTTGAAAGATTCATTGTATTATAGCACGACTCATTCCAATAGACTTTCCCATAAGTTAAATAACTTAATAAATAATAGCGCTTGGAACAACCTTGAGCAACAAGATAGTTTCAAAATTTATCAAACACGCTCCCCCTCACCATTAACCAATACTTGGTTTGTCCTTTGGCCTCATACCAGACTGGAAAAATAACCTATATTTCATTGTTGTTTTTGACAAATTCATATCTGATAAAAATTACAGCCAAGAAGAGATTTGTTTAAAAGGCATCTTACTAAATGCAACAGCTGACCTTAATAAGAAATAGCCTGTCCCCTGCAGATTTATGAAAGCCATCCGGTCGCTACAAAAATTAGATGTTGTAGTAAGTAGATCCGACAAAGACGGCAAAATCGTGATCATGGACAAAGACTTTTACCTCGACAAAATCGACCAACTCTTTAGTGACACTATCACTCATGACAAATTAACGAAAAATCCCCTCCGAAACGTCCCCAGAGAAATTTTCAGAAAAGTAAGATTATTTGGCAAAGACAAAAAGAGCATTGAACCGCTGGAGAAATTTAAAGTCATAAACACAAAACTACCTTATTTTTATGGCCTTCCCAAAACTCATAAAGATAATCTTCCATTCAGACATATCATCTCATTTGCAGGTGCTTTCAATTATAAAATTTCTAAGTGGTTAGCCGGCCTCCTTTCCCCTTTCTTAGGCACATTTTCTCCCAGTCCCATTAAAAATTCTGAAGATTTCTGTCACAAATTCAAAGAAGCACATATACCACTTCACAACATAAAACTTTTAAGTTTAGATGTAGATTCCCTATTCACAAAAATACCAGTACAGGACGTTCTACAGTTTTTGAGGGAAAAATTAGCCCCCTATTCAGATCATTTCCCACTAGCCCTAGATAAAATAATAAAGTTAGTTGAATTATGTGTATCAAATAACATCTTTTCATTCAGGGAGTCATTCTATAAACAAAAATTCGGGTGCAGCATGGGCAGCCCTTTAAGTCCTGTTTTAGCCAATCTATACATGGAATATTTTGAAACTGATAATAAATGCAATAAAACATAAAGACATGCTATGGATGAGATATGTAGATGACATCTTAACATTTTTGGATAATAAGTGGGGCAATTTCAATTAATTTCTTTCAAAATTAAATGCATTAGTGCCTAGCATCAAATTTAAAGTTGCATGGGAAACAGACAACAAAATTCCTTTTCTTGGCATTTTAATAATTAGAGACACGAGAGAATACAAATTTATCATACACAGAAAACCAACTTTCTCTCTGTCATACATCCATTTTTATAGCTATCATGACATCTCTATATATATACAAACATACATGCATACATATTGCGACGAAGGAAACTTCTTTCCAAGCAACCTCACCTGTTTTTACATCCGTAACATAACAGAGAAAGAAATACAATTCATTTCAGTTGGTTTAATTACTAGAACTGTGGGTTTTTATTCGCCCCTTCGTTAATTCTCTCCTCCATTCCCAAACTGATTAAGCCTTTAATCCTTCTCTCTGTTCAAAATGACTGCCTAAGGCCTTGTTTCCCGGTGACTTTCGAAGATGCCTTCCTTGATGGCAAGAGAGTAGCCAAAAAAGAGAAAGTTGGAGCAGCACCACCCGGGCCATGGTAACCTCTCCACAAGGTCTGACTGGATGCTACGTGTTCTCTATAGAAAACGAGGTGAAGTATGACTTTTGCGCCATCTATCTGGATGCCCAGGCATAACCGCCCCTGAGGTTAGAAATAGATGGTGCAACAGTAGTCGAGAGAGAGAACCGCTCAGAACTCAACCAAGGACAGATGTCCTTACCTTTGCCTGTCCCTTGTACCCTCCACATGTTTGACCCCGAGGTTCGAACCAATATACTTTTGTCGTGGCATCCCCTTAATTCCCTCCTCCAGCGTTGGCACCCTATTGAACTTGTCGAAGGTAATGTATCAGGAATAAGGTTCCTTAGTCAATCACGCTCCTGTTATTTCTCTGTCTGGTTTTATTTTCTATTTCCATTGTACAATCACCTTCAGTATTTTGTACTGGAGCATCAAGTGTTAACATAATTATGAATTTAGTGTTGAACTGAGTTATTTGGCACCATCTGTGTATGCCCCCCTCTTGCAAGTAACCGTCTCACATACATTGCAGATAGGCCTTGGCTGTGGAACCACTCACCTCTATCCTCATGTGCAGTGGCCTTATGCTACCCCTTAATCTACCCCTCTGCAATGCTCCTGTTATGAAGACATCATCAGTTTAGAATCTTTCTCCTGAATAGAACTCACTCATTTACCAGGACCTGTTATTGCCTGCCCCGTGATTCTTCATTCTTCTGATCTGTGTTTATTATGTAAAATATAATTAATTAAGAGAACCCTTGAGTTTACGTAATCTTCCCTCACATGAAGAATGCCCTAAGCCAAAGATTTTCCCTTGATTTATTTGTCTACGGAGTTGCCTTAGTCAGAGGTTTTAATGAAATACAACAGATTTCTTGACAATGTAAAGGACTCCTGCGATTATCTGTTGCCTCCAAGAATCAAGTAAGTATCTAAGGTATATTCTGGTAGCATATATATATATATATATATATATATATATATATATATATATATATATATATATATATATATATATATATATATATATATATATATATATATATATATATATATATATATATACATTTATATATATATATATATATATATATATATATATATATATATATATATATATATATATATATATATATATATATATATATATATATATGCATACATTTATATATATATATATATATATATATATATATATATATATATATATATATATATATATATATATATATATATATATATATATATATATATATATATATATATATATATATATATATATATATGTAAATTGCGATGAATGGAACTTCCTTCCAAGCAACCTCACCCATTTTTACATCCACAACAGAACAAAGAAAGAAATAAAATTCATTTCAGTTGTTTTAATTTCTAGAACTGTGGGTTTCCACTCACCCATTCATAAACTCTCTCCTTCATTCCCAAATGGTTAAGCACTTTAACCCTTCTCTCTGTTCAGAATGACTGCCTAAGCCCTTGCTTCCGGGTGACCTTTGAAGATGCCTTTCTCGACAGTGTCAGACAACGGGCAAGGGAGGAGCCAAAAAAGAGAGAAAGTTGGTGCCGCACCTCCCAGGCCCTGGTAAAGTCTCCATGAGGTCTGACTGGATGCCATGTGCTCAGTATAGAAAACGTGATGAAGATGACCTTTTGTGCCATCTATCTGGATGCCCAGGCATAATCCCCGAGGTAATTAATAGACGATATAACAGCAGTCGCGAAAGAGAAGTGCTCAGAACTCCAATAAAAAAAATAAATTAGAATTCAAGTAAAAATTATGTATGAATAATGTCAGTATGTGTTTAATTTAACATAAATTAATTTGTTTTGAATAAGTCACTTTGGCAGTAATTATTTTTTTTTGGAATGTAATGACCCTGTTTCCTCCTCCCCGACATTTCTGACTTGTTGTATAGTTTTAATTACAATGAGCTTGTTTTATTTTCACGTGTGGTGTTGGCTGGAGCTGTATTCTGCGCTGTCTCGCCAGGTCTGGGTCAGTAGTTTTCTGGACCATTAACATTGTGAGGGCTTGCCTTATTTTGGATTATCACTGGATTTCGAGATCTGCCTGTCTTCAGTTGCTGCTGCTGTCCTCCTTCGAGAGATTGATTGTTCTCCAGTCTGTGCCCTTGGCCCAGTTATTTGCCAAGGGGACCTCTCTGCCAACTGGTAAGGTGTGATTACCTGTCGGACGGCCGTGTCCGTTGATCGTCTTGCGACATAAAAGTGATTCTGTCTTCAGTCTGCGCCCTTGGCCCAGTTATTTGCCAAGGGGACCTCTCTTACGTTTGGTAAGGTCTTAGGATTATAGATTATTCTCCTCGACCCGTGATTTGAAGGCTGTGGTGGCCACTTCCACCGTTTAGAGCTCACTTAAGGGAAGCAGTTTATTTTTTTTATAAATGTTTAGTGTGTAATAAGTTAGGCTATTCTGTCTTTTCGACATTCTATTACTTTCAGGGCCCTCTCTTTAAAGTGTAATTGCATAGTCTATCTTAATTTGGTGTAAGTGTGTTTGTTATTCGATGTTTTCAGTGTGTGGTTGATTTTTGTGTTTATTTAATGTATTTTGTAAGAGGCTCAGTGGTCATTTCTTTCTAAAATTTTGTATTAAATATTAAGGTTTTATTCTCAGTTTTTCTTTATCCTCCTTGATTCCATCTCTGTACACTCTGTTGCGGCCATTGCACCTATTGTGGACTTGGTCGTTTGTGACTTTATTTGTATTTTAAGAGACTTGTGTATGTTTGATGTCCTTACTGTTGCCTGCCCCTTGAACCCTCCACATGTTCAACCCCGAGCTTCGAACCAGTATACTTTGTAGTGGCATCCCCTAATTCCCTCCTCCAGCATCAGTTCCCTATTAAACGAGGACATTGTCATCTTGACGAAGGTAATGTACCAGAATAAGGTTTTTTAGTCAGTCACGATTCCTGTTATTTCCCTGCCTGATTTATTTTCTATATCCATTGTGAAATCACCTTCAGTAATTTGTGCTGGAATTATCAAGTATTAATGTAATTATGCATTTAGTGTTGAACTGAGTTATTTGGCACCATTTGTACAGTCCCTCAGTACTGTTCCGGTTTAGCGTCTCATCATTCTTGCAAGTAACCGTCTCACGTATATTGCAGGTAGGCTTAGGCTGTGGAACCACTCAGCTCTATCCCATGTGCAGTGGCCGTATGCCATCCCCCCTTCTACCCCTCTGTGATGTTCCCTGTTATGAAGACATCATCTACATAAAATATTTCTCCTATGAAGGATTCATTCATTTAGCAGGCCCCTATTATTACCTGCCCAGTAATTCGTCATTCTTCTGATCTGTGTTTATTATGTAAATATAATTAACTAAGAGAACCCTTGAGCTTACGTAATCTTCCGTTACATGAAGATTGCCGTAGGCCACATTATTTCCCTTGTTTTGTTTGTCTACGAAGTTGCCCTAATATTGAGTCAGATGTTTAATAAATACAGTAGATTTCTTGATAATGTAAAGAACTCTCTGCACTCATCCGTTGCAGCCCAGAATCAAGTAAGCATCCTAGGATATATTATAGCAATATATTTATATATATATATATATATATATATATATATATATATATATATATATATATATATATATATATATATATAAATATATATATATATATATATATATATATATATATATATATATATATATATATATATATATAAAATTTATAATATATATAAATATATATATATATATATATATATATATATATATATATATATATATATATATATATATATATATAAAATATATATATATATAAATATTATTTTATAAATATATATGTTTCTATGATGTGTTTTATGAAAATAACCTTCATTATACTTTATATATGCCGACCGAAATCGGCGGAAGAACATACTGTAATATAGTGCAACATTATGCCAGAAAATGTCGTGCTTGCCAAGAATCTTTAAATATGCGGATAAGGCGCTGTGCCGTTATGGCCTTACTGACAGCACACATAAACAGGACGACATATTGGTTTTGTGTTCTTCCTTCCGTTTCGCTGGTCGGTCGAGTGGGCCTGGGAAACTGTAGGTGCTAGTAAAGTCTAAAACCGTTAATTTCCGAGGAAAATGAAGGTGATGCAAAAACACATCAAAATCACCTAGAAAACATATTATCATTTTGGGCTGGTTCCTCTTCTAAAAATTTACTATAAAATTTATATATATATATATATGTATGTATATGTATATGTATATGTATGTATATATATATATATATATATATATATATATATATATATATATATATATATATATATATATATATATATATATATATATATATACAGTATGCCCCTGTAATCGAGGGATTAGGAACCACAACCACCCGCATTAAGTGTGAAAATCCCCTCTAAAAATGCATTAACTGCCTATTTTTGGCAAAGACCACCCCCACCTAAAAATGCTTATAACTGGCTATTTTAATAGTTCAAACACCAAATATACCTTAAACTATCATCCCAAAATCCTTTAATATAATTTCAAAGTCACCTTACAACATTACCCTTAAAAATATATGGCTTGCAGCAATGTGTGAAAACTACATAACTAGGTTACCCCTGTATTCAGGCAGAGCCATTTTCTCTCACACAGTATTGAAGCAGTCCTGTTTTCTTTTTTCAGATAGGGGAGACATTGGGAATTCACAAGTAGAGTTAAATACTTTACTTAAATATGCACTGAAAAAAATACCAAATTATAAATGCAATCAACAGTGATAAAATATTCTGTGGTGTATGTACATGTTACAATGATTTAATAACTTTCAGATATTGATATTAACCCCTAACGGGTGGATCCCCTCAATAGAGGATCTAAAATAGGTTTTGGGTGGTGGACGGATCCCCTGAGGAGGATTGATGTTATGTGCTATACGATTTGTCTGTATTGAGCAGGATAGAGTTTCCAATGCTTCAATGGCCCATAAATGAATTGTGGCAACTAAAGAATTCAGCTCAGCTCGATGTGGTCGTCTTGGGAACTTCAGTATTGTTCTTGACTTAGAGGGGGAATGTCTTGCTCCTCTCTCTCTGCCATGACATATTTTCATTTATTTGCTCATAAATATACCCAGGGATTGCTGTTGGTTTTAGTTCTTATCTTTTATGATATGATGTCAGTTATAGTTGTAATGTTGCAAAGAAATGTTAGAAAAAACATAAATCCAAAAAAAGTTACTGCATTTCCCAATTTCAGTAAATTTATGTAAATATTTTACAACAAATATGCTCAGAATTTGTTACTGATTTTAGTTCTTATCTGTTATGATATTGTGTGAGTTGTAATTATAATTTTACAAAATAAAATAAAATAAATTATTAGAAAAACATGTATAACTTGGTAGAATTTAAGAGTGTTTTGTAAAAGAGGCCCAACACAGGGTTGTAAATAGTCACTTTCAACTTCTCGTGGAGGGTAGGAAAAGTTTTTTAGAATTATTTTTCTTACACCATGTGCATTTGCATATTTTCCTCTTTCCATTGATGAGCTTTTTTATCCTTAAATTTCCCCAGCAGGCTGATGAAGAGTTAGAGGAATTTATTTCTGGTGATAGAAATTCATTTCTCGCTATAATGTGGTTCGGATTCCACAATAAGCTGTAGGTCCCGTTGCTAAGTAACCAACTGGTTCTTAGCCACGTAAAATAAGTCTAATCCTTCGGGCCAGCCCTCTCTAGGAGAGCTGTTAATCAGCTCAGTGGTCTGGTAAAACTAAGATATACTTTATCCTTAAATTGGCCAACCATGAAGTCTGCCCAGTCTGGGGATGTGCATTAGCCTATATATAATTATCCTGTCCCTTAAGGGTTAATGTAAACACAGCAAAATATCAACAAAATGTTCCTTCACTTACAGAATCTATTTATACTCTGTTATTATATTGATCTGTTATCATCGTAATATGTATAAAAAAAAAAACGACCGTCCCAACATTTGTAGTATGTACTTCTCACAATCAGCTGATTAGCCTACTACCAAAAGAATTAGGAAAATCATTTTTTAGTTGCTAAAAGAAACGAATGTATTAATGAAATTATTTTTAATCCTGTACATAGAAAGTTTATGATACAGTAATTCATATTTCATTAAGAGAGAGAGAGAGAGAGAGAGAGAGAGAGAGAGAGAGAGAG
>NC_089742.1:94281859-94289359 GCF_040412425.1 Macrobrachium rosenbergii
AATAGATTGGCTAAAACAGGACTTTAAGGGCTGGCCATGCTGCATCCGAATGACTCCCCGTATGAAAATATGTTATTTGATACACAAAATTCAACAAACTATTATTTTATCTAAGGCTAGTGAGAAATGATCTGAAGGGGGTTAATTTTTCCCTCAAAAACTGTAGAACGTCTTGTACTGGTACTTTCTACAGTTTTTGAGAGAAAAATTAACCCCTATTCAGATCATTTTCCACTAGCCCTAGATGAAACAGTAAAGTTAATTGAATTATGTGTATCAAATAACATCTTTTCATTTGGAGAGTCATTCTATATATAAAGACTCAACCAGTGGAATGCTCTGCCCAGTCCAGTCGTTGAGCCCACACCCAAGCCAGCTTCTGGTTCCTGACAAATTGTACAAACCTGGACGCCCAGCACTCTTGGCCCCAAGGCAGCTTGTGTCTCCTCTCCAAATCCTGTGCCTCAGCCTGCCTTAGAGTCAGCGCCAGAGCACTCTGTCGATCTCCCTTCAGGAGACCCCAGTCTGCCCCCCCCCCCGCCCCAACTCTTGTCTACCGACCTGGCCCAGCAACCAGTGTCCAGCCGAGAGGAGCAGCCCAGAATTCAATAGGGTCTTTTCCAGATCCCCCTGACTACAGTGGAAGTTTGTCCCCTGTTGCAGCCTTGCAACCCATGCCTGAGTTGGTCCTTGTAAACCTGCAAGCCTCTTGCACCCATAGCAACCTCTTCGTTGTCCTCACCTATAGTTACTCCAGGTCTAGGTCACAAAGATAATCCTGTTTACGGCCGGATATAATTGTCATCCATAGGAACTAAGATGGGGATGATGCTTACCCCATATGTCAGCCCAATGGCAGCACTCAACCACTGTCTTAGGTGCCTTATCACATAGATGAGTGGTGAGAGCTGGCGGGGCATAAAATAAGTCCTCGAGCTGGAAGAGTTCGAGGACATCCTCCATGCTAGTGGCTTTCGGAGATTCTAGCCATCATTTCAGAGCCTGGGTCTTTTTGAAGATCCACTCAGACCAGGTTTGGCCTGATTCCTTGGGCATATTTCTCCACCTTTTCCTCCAACATTCGGGAGTTATTTTGAAACCCTTTATAATGGCTTGGTGGACAAGGCAAAGATTTCCTTGATCCTCAGGAGGGAGAGCATTAAAGGCAATGTCACCTTTCCCTTCAAGGTGCCGTCCCAGGATCAGAGACATTTCTTCAGTAGAGGGCTGACAGGTTGTCAGGACCTTTTCAATATGAAGGTGACTGCACTGCTGAGGATTGAGTGAGGAGAGGATGTTGGTGTGTTGCACCTGTCGTGAGCTGCCATTGCAAGCTGATGAGCTCTTTCCTTCTCCCTCTCCTGTCTTTCTGCCTCTTCTCGTTTCTCTTGGGCTATTCTTTCTTTCTCTTTCTCCTGTCTTTCAGCCTCTTCTCATTTCTCCTGGGCCATTCTTTCTTTTGCCTCCTGTTTTTCTGCCTCTTCTTGTTTCTCCTGGGCTATTCTTTCTTTCTCCTTCTGTTTTTCTGCCTCCTCTTATTTCTCCTGGGCTATTCTTTCTTTCTCCTTCTCCTACTTTTCTTTCTCCCTTTCCTGTCTTTCTGCCTCTTCTCGTTTCTCCTGGGCTATTCTTTCTTTCTCCTTCTCCTGTCTTTCTGCCTCTCTTCCCGCCTTGGCATCGGCTGCTCTCTCTTGGACATAATCCCTCAGGGCTTGTCCTGAGAGTCCCATGTCCTTTCCAGCGGACATGTAGAATGGGAAGTCCTCATTTTGGTGGGCCCTGGATGTTGCAGACATCCTGAGATAACGCTTACATGGGTGTGACCCGTTAGAAAATCAGTACATCTGAAAAGACTCAGGACTGTTCAAGTGAATAGGTTTAATATGTCTGACGAGACTCAATATTGTTCGAAATGAACAGATTCAGGGTGTCTGAAAAGACTCAGTCGTTCAGAATGAACAAAAATTTGTTTGTCTGAATAAGACAAATTTTAGGGTGCCTGAAAGACTCAATTGTTCAGAATGAACAAAAATTAATATGTCTGAATAAGACAAATTTCAGGGTGTCTGAAGAGACTCAGTTAAAAATTAATATGTCTGAATAAGAAAAATTTCAGGGTGCCTGAAGAGACTCGGTTAAAAATTAATATGTCTGAATAAGACAAATTTCAAGGTGTCAGAAAAGACTCAGTTAAAAATTAATATGTCTGAATAAGACAAATTTCAGGGTGTCTGAAAGACTCAATTGTTCAGAATGAACGAAAATTAGTATGTCTGAATAAGACAAACTTAAGGGTGTCTGTTAATATGTTGGAATAAGACAAATTTCAGGGTGTCTGAAAAGACTTAGTGTTTCTTAATGAACAAAAAATTAGCCCAAGCTAACGTAAGCCTTTATGTATATTTTATTTAGCAGAGAGATGCTGCAGAGCTAATAAAAAAAAGGCTTATGGGGTTATACACTTATGGTGTGTAAAGGAAATTTTCCTTGCGTTGTCAAATAATTTTAAATGTGGTGTAATGAAAACAGTATATCGATCCTATCAAACATTAAAATCTCCAAAGCACATGGGTAAGACAAAAATGCTTGATATGCATGGGGAAGGAAAGGAATTGTTATTCTCCATTATCCAAATAAAACTTAGCTCACACATGACTAATGTTTACTTCTGGTCTCGTGACATCTGGCGACAATGAATGAGTCAGGGGGTGGTGGGGGGAGGGGGAGGGGGTTCTTTCGACCATGTGTCTGACCTTTTTTTTTTTATCTGGGCCTACCCTTTTTTTCCCTGCTCGGAGGCTCCCACACCAATGAATGAAAGAGGAAATTCTTGCTGATATATTCATCAATAAATAAATCTACAGGAATACTATGGGCTCGCCTAGGAATATCCTACTCAGTTAAGGAATTAAAAGTTTATTACTCTCAAAAATGCAGCGAGGTGCATGGACGTATGGATAAAATTAGCGAGCGAAAGAAAGGGATTTACTGTATATATGAGCGCTGTGCATGATGTTTTTATAACAATGGAATTTCTAATGAAAATCACAAATCAAAGATGGCGGACAGGGATGGGCCTACGTGGACTGGAATTGAAGATTCCGTGTCAGAATTACTATTCTCTCGTCTTGAAAGCGGAAATTTAAATTCCTAAATACTTCCTAGCTTTTCCTGTCGATCAAGTGAGAGAGAGAGAGAGAGAGAGAGAGAGAGAGAGAGAGAGAGAGAGAGAGAGAGAGAGAGAGAAATCCAGCAAAACAAAAATAGCTGGAGTCAAAGCCTTGGTGGTCACCTACAGTGTGCTTATCTGGAATAGGGGCTCTATTCCTTTTATTTAACTCTTCGACTGAGTTACTCCCTAGCTTCCTATTCTGAAAACATGCAGCTAACATGCAATAGCACAAAAATCTCGTGGAATGGTTAATAAGCTCTCTCTTCTCATGAACTAATTTGGCATGAACGTGGTCTATCAGTTACCTAACGCTGATTGCAGTCACTTTTCACACCTAACATAAACCTAAACAAAATATTTTGACACACACTTACTCTGTGGAACTGACTCTTCTCATGTGCTTAAAATGGAGGGGTATGATATCAGGATCGTCTCTAATTATGCAGATCAGCTAGCAGTTGCCATTCCACTGATAACTGCAAAGCAATTGCATACTTGGCAAGGTACGACAGTTGCTACGAATGTCTAAGGGATATTTACTTGATTCTGGGTGGCAATGGATGAACTCAGGGAGTTTCTTACATTATCAAGAAATCTACTGTATTTGTTACACATCTGACTCAATATTAGGACTACTTCGTAGACAAGAAGGGAAAATCTGTGGCTTAGGGCCTTCTTCATGTGAGGGAAAATTACATAAACTCAAGGGTTCTCTTAACTAATTATATTTACATAACAAACTAAGATCAGAAGAATGACGAATTATGGCCAGGTAATAATAAGAACCTGCTAAATGAATGAATCTACACAGAATAAATATTCTACACCGATGATGTCTTCATAACAGAAAACATCGTAGGGCGGGTAGAAGGGGGACTGCACATGGATAGAGCCAAGTGATTCCACAGTCGAGGCCTATCTGCAATATATGCAAGATGGTTACTTGCAAGAATAATAAGATGCTCAAAGGGAACTGAGGAATGCACAGATGATGCCAAATAACTCAGTTCAACACTAATGCATAATTATGTTAATACTGAATGCTCCAACACAAATTACTGAAGGTGATCGCACAATGGAAAATAAATGAAAATCAGACAACCTTATTCCGGTACATTACCTTCATCAAGATGACTGTGTCCTTGTTCGATAGGGTGCTGGCGATAGAGGAGGGAATTAAAGGAAATGCCACTACAAAGGTATATTGGTTCAAACATAGGGGTCGAATACGTGGAAAGTTCAAGGGTCAGGCAAGGTTAAGGACATCTGTCCTCGGTGGTAATATGTGCTCTTCTCTCTCTCGATTGCCATTGCATCATCTATAAATAAACTTCGGAGATTACGCATCACGTCCAATTAGGTGGCGCAAAGGTCAATCTTTGTCCCGTTTTCTATATAGACCACATGGCAGCAGGTAAGCCGTGTGGAGGGTCTTTTTTTTTTTGGTCCCTCCCTTTCCCGTTGTCTGACGCCGTCGAGGAAGGCATCTTCGAAGGTCACATGGAAACAAGGCTGTAGGCAGTCATTTTGAACAGAGAGAAGGGTTAGGCTTAACCATTTTGGGGAATGAAGGAGAGAGTTTATGAAGGGGGGAGTGGAAATCCACAGTTCTAGTAATTAAAACAATTGAAATAAATTTTATTTCTTTCTCTGATAAGTTATGGATGTAAAAATCAGGTGAGGTGGCTTGGAAATACGTCATAATATATATATATATATATATATATATATATATATATATATATATATATATATATATATATATATATATATATATATATACATATATATATATATATATATATATATATATATATATATATATATATATATATATATATATATATATATTTATATATATAACTTCTGTTTTCAATAATTCTTTGAAGTTCTGGATACATGTACAGAGCTGTGGTGTATCTTCCTTTTATTGCTACAGTCCCGTTTCACACAATCTAAGGCTTTTTCAAGCAAGAACTAATACATACAGACGTCCTCCACTCTATTTATACCTGTAGGGTTGGATTAGTGGGGGCGAGTTGCCATATTTCTTGGTTACAATTTTGGTTTACAATTTACAATGAGGTGGTTAGTTGTTTGCGTAATATTTATATATGTTATTACATGGTAAAATTATGCTACAGTATTGGTTCTGCATTCTTTTTCTACATCTTATATCCTTGATAAAATGATTGATTTCTTTGTATGTGATTTTCTGGTGTTGCTCCACTCTGCTTTGTTGACCTTGACCTTGGGCCCCTCTTCTCTGTGGAGCAGACGGCAGTGAACGGTCATCTTCTGTTTGTGTATTTAAACTTGGTTTGCTTGTAACTATAAAAACTGCTTCTATTATTATTATGTCCCGATATGAATTGCATCTGTATTTAATTTTAGTGTTGTTTATCAATGCTTGTAATGATGGTTTCTTGTCATGTTTGTCTGTGTAGTGTTGGAAGATGGCTCCTGTGTTTCTGTGGGCAAGTAATCTTCGTCTGAAAATCGTAGATGTTCTGCCAATGTAGTTTTCTCTGGAAGGACTGCATTCCTCCTCGGAACAAGTGAATTCATAAACCATATTGGGAGGAATACCTGAAAATTCTACGCCAGATCCTCCTAGCCCTTTGAAATGTGATTCTGGTTGTCAACTTAAAGAAATGTCAGTTTGGTGTGTCAGAGATCACCTACCTCGGCCACCTTGTCGGAAGTGGACAGTTAATGCCTAAGGACGCAAACATCCAAGCCATCCGCGGCATGCCATATCCACGAACAACAAGGGAGATGCAGCGATTTATCGACATGATCCAGTATTTTTGCCATTTCATACCGAATCACTGATGCCGCTGCTCCTATCACTAACCTCTTCCAAGGGAAGCAGACGTTCCAGTGTACTCTGGAATGCGAAAAGGTGTACGATAACCTGGAGACAATACTTATTAACAAACCCGTTCTTCACACCCCCGACTCCAACCAACCTTTCTCTCTTGTGGTTGATGCCAGTGATGTTGGCATTGGTGCTGTAATGTTCCTAGAGAAAGATGGAATTAGACATCCAGCAGTATACTACTCCAAGAAGTTAAGTCTAGCTCAGATAAAATACAGTACCATAGAAAAAGAGCTACTAGGCATAATACTGGCTATGAAGCAGTTTGAGTCATACCACGCGGACCATAAATTCCCTCTGAATATCTTAATGGATCACAATCCCCTCAAATACCTTACTACAGAACCGTTGTCCTTAAGTATCGTGGCATCACCTAATGTAAGTCCATGTTTGCTTCATTGTATTGCCTCCTCAAGGAAAAATAACCGCATGACCTTGTGATTGAAGTCTACTACTAATAAGTGCATGGAATATCTTAAGAATAACCTCTATTAACCCCTTATTGTTATGTATGGATCTGTTAGCAATTAAGTAACGATCTCACTTCATTTTTGTTTTCCTTAAATGCTGCTTAGCATCTTTCAAACTTAGGTTATTAGTATTATCAGCACATAATTAATTCTGCAAGTAGAGTAAATGTCATAAGTGATTTTCTTTGTGGTTGTTTGGCTTTCATCTTTCACAGGTGAATTAAAATTTAGAATAATGTAACCCAAAGGTTGTGAAGAGAGGATAGCTTGTCAGATGAGCTAAAGTGATTGTAGCCTTTCCAACCTGATTTAGGGTGTGAATGTCAACTGGGTTGGGGAGGTGTAATACCCATTCATTTCAAAACACCTGAAGTCCTTGCGTGACTTCCTTAAATATCCATCCATTTCGGACCATCCAAAGTCCTTGCGTGACTTCCCCAAATATCTGTCCCTTTTGGACTATCTGAAGTCCTTGTGTGACTTCCCCAAGTATTTATAATTGAAATAATGTCCATTGTTTTAATTTCAATCATAAAGGTTAACTGTGGGTAAAATTCACCCCTATTGACTCCTCTTACCACTATCCTTTTGGGTGAGCTCTTAATCCATTTTCCTTGTCCAAGTGACTGCCCAAGGACCTTGATTTCAGGTGCTGTTCTGTCAGAGATGCTAATCCCGCCTGAGGCAAGCAAAGCCAGCAGAGGAGAAAAGTGAAAGAAGAAAGCAGCTCCCGTGCTTAGCAACTGACCCGTGTGACCGGTGCCATCTTGAATACCTGAGCCAAGATGAAGCCCAAGTCCCATGTGCACGACCTTCATAGAAAACGAGGTCCCGCTGCCATACAGTGCCACCTACAAGGAGCAGGATCATAATCCTCTGACGAGATAAAAGGGCGTCACATGGGCAGATCATTCTTAGAAGATGTTGGAACTCATCCAATGTATTGCCGTCCTCCCTGGCTCCCTTGGACTACCCCT
>NC_089742.1:94294359-94301859 GCF_040412425.1 Macrobrachium rosenbergii
CCAGTGGCTCTAAATGAGGGGACCTGTTGAGCGCTGTAACGACCTCAAGGAGGTGCAACTAAAATAGTCCCTTCAGCTGGGGATGAATGAGTGGCCACCAGAGCAATGATGACGGCAGATTTCCTTCCAGGACAATCCTTGAAATTCGAGAAATGCCCCTACTGCTTATGAGTACGACAGTAAACCTTGCTCTAATCTCTACGAGGAGTGGTTAAGGTTTGAGTAGGCTGGGAGTTCTGGTTAGAAGGGGGGGGGGTCACTTTGATATGGCTCCCCCTTTAGCTTTACACTGGGCTTCCACATGCCCTATTTTCTTGCAATAAGTACATACAGGTGGATTTGAGAGGTACTCATTCTTCGGTCAGACAGACAAGGCAGTGGGGTCAGGAGGGACTATGCACCTATGGGAGGTGCTGGAAGATGGGTGGTACGTCTTGTCATTATCAACCAGGCGGCACTATTTGGTTAATATTCTCAGCTGTTTCTCATTAATGTATAGAGCCAAGGGGCTGGGTGCATAATAGATGAAATCCTCATGTTGGAGCTGACTTACTAAATCCTCAAACTCCTCACACTCCAAGGTTTCAATCCGTCACCGCAAGGTGCGAGACTTTTTGTAGCACCAATCTGACCAAGTTTGGCTGACCCCTTGGGAAGACCTCGCCATCTTTGTCTCCAACGGTCAGGCGTAATCTCATATGCCATTGTTACAGCCTTTCTGACTGCCTCAAGGTTTCCTCGGTTGCCATTCTCCAATGAGTTGAGGGTGTCCTGTCCCTTGCCGGCCATGTGCTTACCTAGGATCATGGCCTTCACTGTGTCAGTCAGCTTGTGCTCTGAGAAGAGGGTTTCTACCTGGTCCAGCCACACCTCTGGCTCTGCATCATTTCAAGGAGGTATGAGGTCTTTTATGTTTGATATCATGGAATGAGAGGAGGGCATGGATGGATTATCAGCTCGGTGTTGTGCCAATGCCAGGGCACTGTCCCATTTAATTTCTTGAGCTCGAGTTCCTTCTCCTTCAAGGCTACCTCTTGTTGTGTTTGCTTCTCTTTCTCTTGACGCTCCTTCTCTTCCCTTTCCTTTCTCTCTTTACACTTCCCTTCTTTCTCTTGACACTCCCTCTCTTCCTTTTCTTTTCTCTCTTGGCCCTCCCTTTCTTTCTCTTGGTGCTCCTTTTCTTCCCTCTCTTGTCTCTCCTTCCTAGCGGCAGCGACCTGCTCTTGGACACACTGGGTCAACTCTGTCCCTTTCAGGGCCATACCTTTCTCTATATCGGTGAAGGTTTTATATTCCTCAGCAGACATGCTGCTGATGCTTAAAGTGGGGTCTGATCTTCTACCAAAAATGCTTAAAATTTTAGGTTGGCCATGCAAGCAATTGCATGGAAAAATGAAATGGCACTCTGAATTGGTCAGACTGCCATTTCATTTTTCCATGCAATTGGTCAGAGCATATGCAAAATAAGGAGGTGGGTCAGTCTTGGCTACACTTGTAAAATGGTAAGCACCTCTGAGGCGACTCTAAATGGCAGTGTACCTCAATAGGCTACACAGGCATGGAAGTGTCCCTGTGATAAGGGTAACACTGGCACTGGTGCAAAGTGGTTCCGAAGAACTAAGTATGTGGCACTACATGGGATTGGCACGTGGGTGCAGAAGGCACAAAATGTGCTGCTCGTCTACACATAAAGTGGATAGGCACAGGTAAACATACTAGTCACTAGCTAGGGTACACATAAAGTGCAAATGGTGTAGGCTAGATACATAAAAAGGTAAATATAAATGCACTAGTGTCTAGCGATGGAACATAAATTAACAATGGAACATAAATTAACCCCACTAGTGTCTAGCAATGGGACATAAGGTAACACCAACATAAAATTCAAATGGCATAGGCTAGGTACATAAAAAGCTAAATATAAACACACTAGTGGATAGCTATGGTCACAGGGGTGCAACCAACATAGGCTACAATAACTGCACTAGTGACTAGCTAGGACCAACCTAGGCTAGAACAATACACAAAATGCACTAGTGGCTGGCGGTGGGGCACATAGGTGCAACCAATACAGCTAGAAGGATAAACACAAATGCATTAGTTGTTGATACCCCCTAGGATTTTATTCATAAGTTTCTGAAAGCAATTTGGGACATTCTTTAAAACAAATGGCATGACTTTACACTGATAAAGACCCTTGGGAGTTATGAAAGCAGTCAGTGGGCGTGACTTCTCTGATAAGTGCACCTGCCAATTCCATTCTTGAGATCTATTTTATCCAAGTATCTAACACTCCCAAGACTGTCTAGGCAGACCTTGATCCTTGGGAGGGGGTAAGGCTCAGGCTGCGTGACCTCGTTAAGTTTTCTGTAATCAATACAGAGTCTATCTCCTCCTCCTTCTTTGGGGACCAAAACGACAAGTGATGACTATGCGCTTTCACTGCGCTCAGTTAAGACAAGCTGGAGCGGGAGCTGGACTTGTTCCTCAATCATCTTGGCTTTTTTGGGACTGACCTTACAGTAGCCCTGCGCTACCTGTTGGACACCCTTGGGAACTTTTATGCTATGCTCGGTCTCAGACACGAATCCAAACTTGTCTTGGGTGACATCTGGGTATTCATTCAGCAACTGATGCACCTCGGTGCGCTTGATGTCATCCAGTCCTGGGGTGAAAACTTTGAGGTGGCGCAGGACTTTGGAGTTGGATGAGGGTGGTGGTGGCACTAAGGATGCAGCGCCAACTATCGCACCTGACACTGATGAAGGCTCTTTGGTTTTCCTTTCTTTGCGGGGAACATACAGCTTTAACAAATTAATATAGAGCCACTCTGCCTTCCTTTTGCCGCAATTCACCAGGCAGTTCAGGTCCCCGCATTTCCCCAGGACCTTATGAGGCCCTGTAAACTTCATTTCTAAGAGGCGTGTTGCTCCAGTCTGGAGGACGAGGACTGACTCGCCAATATCGAAGGAATGAGTTCTGGCTGCTTGGTCAAATTTCAACTTGACTCATTCTTGTGTCACATCTTCGTTTGCTTGGGCTACTGCCCGGGCAGCTCGGAGTTTCTGCTGGATCTTTGGGAGATCTGACGCCCATTCAGCTTTGGCGGGATCAGTCCAGGCCTCGTACAGAATGTCGAGGGGGTCCCCAGGTAGAATGTGCATAGAGCAGCTCAAAGGGGCTGTATCCCAGAGTTTCTACAGGAGCTTGACGAATGGCGAAGAGGGCGTAGGGAAGGTTCTCCTCCCAATTCTTTCCTTCCTCGTGACCAAGCTTGGATAGAGTAGATCTTAGGTCCTGGTGGAAATGTTCCACTATCCCCTGGCTTTCTGGACAGTATGAAGCAGAATGAATATGCTTGACACCATCGTTTGCCATGCTGTCACAGAACTCTTGCGACATAAAATGTTGCCCTTTGTCAGTCTGGGTTGTTTCAGGGAATCCAAAACGGAAAAAGGAAATGAATGAGAGCTTTCACTACATTCTTGGAGCTTTTACTCTGTATGGGTATGGCTTCAGGGTATCTAGTAAACCGATCAATGATCATCAGGCAGTGACTGTTCCCGAACTTGCCTTTGATACACGCTTCGGGCAAGGAGTACTCAACACAGACATCCTTGAACGGGATTCCTACTGATGGATTTTCTTTATTGGGGCCTTAGGGACGACTTCATTGGAATTGCTGGTGGTCTGGCATGTAGGATATGAAGCAATGAAGGCCTTAACCACCTTGTGGAGGCTGGGCTAGTAAAGCTTGCTTTTGATGGCTCGGGTGGTCCGGGCAACACTGAAACGTCCACCAAGGCCATCATTGCCAAGCGTAGGAGATTGGGTTGTAGAGACAGGGGAACTACCATGAGCTGATGAAGGATGGAAGTAGGCCCCGACCTCTCCCGGGAGACCCGGTAGGGCACTCCATCCTCAAGAAGGAAGTTGTCCTTGACTAGGTCCTTGATCTCTTCCTCTGTAGTAGCTGCCTCTGAGTGGTGGTGCCGCAGAGCGGCGTCTTTTGTCTGCTCTTGAATGAGTTGTTTCTGGCTGAGAGAGGGAACTGATGTGTCTGTTCCTGTGATTAGTCGGTCGACTGCAGATACAGAAGTAGGTTCAACTTGAGGAGTGCCAGGCTTTTTGTGCAGCCAGGACACTTGTGCCAGGTTGATATCGTCAGAGAAGGGGTTATCATTAGTTAGAGGGTCTTCTTCCTCAGATGGTTCAGGAGTCGTAGCGGTCATACACCTGAGAGGGATTGTGGTGTTCCTCCATTGGACCAGATCTTGGCAAAAGAGTAGGAGGAACCAAGTAGCGAGGGACTGGACATTGCCAAATGGGTGTTCTTTTTCACGAGGGGTCACTGGTGGTGACTAGAAGGCTGACCATAGGAAGTTCTGTCACACTTCCATTCACCCAGTAGATGGTCATTCTTTCATCCTCACGAATAGCGGCACTGGGTGGCACTTCATCCCATACAATGAGACTAAACTCGGCACTGGTATCTAAGATGTTCGGCAGTATCTGAGGGGGAGTGGAGCCATCGAGAAGCTTGAAGGTTAGGGCTTTGAGGCTTGACCACTCGGTGGGCTGTTTCGAGTGAACAACGGTTTGAACAGTCTTGGGGGCAGTGTATCTAGGGCAGAACTTATCGCCCTCAGAGGCTTGGCCCATCTTGCCACAGTCTTTGCAAGTTGCTTTGCTGAAATCTCTTCTTTGTCCTGCTCCGTGGTAGGTAGTGGGTTTGTCTTTCTTCGCCCAGTGGCCCTGGGTGGGTTTGCTCTGAGTGGCCCCATTCTCAGGCTTTGCAGGTGCCTTCTGTTGAAGTTCAGCCCATATATGGCACTGTTCTATGAGATGCCCTGGTTTCTTGCAATGCACACACACTGGTTTCTTTTGGGGTTGCCCATTCTTGAGTTGCTGCTGGGAGTTGGTCAAAGGATGCGATGAGGTGTATAACTTTCATCCGTGGGACTAAGATGAGGATGGTTGGTGTCCCAGATGTCAGCCCAACAAGAGCACTCGGACACAGTCTTAGGAGACTTATCGCATAGATGAGTAGCAAGAGCTGGTGGGGCATAGAATAGGAAGCCTTCAAGCTGGACAAGTTTAAGGACATCCTCCACCCTAGTAGCTTTGAAAACGTCTAGCTATCATTTTAAGGCTTGTGTCTTTTTGAAGATTGACTTTGACCAGGTTTGGCCTGCTTCTCTGGATTCTTCACCATTGTTGCCTCTAACGGTCGGAAGTTATCTCAAAGGCTTTTATAATGGCTTGGCTGATGAGGGCGAGGTCTCTTTAGTCCTCGGGGTGGAGATTATTGAACGCAACTGCACTTTTTCCCTCAAGGTGTTCAGGATCATGGACACTTTGTCAGGAGAGGGCTTACAGGTTGCCAGGTCCTTCTCGACATGGCCAAGCCAGGCTTCAGGTTCAGCTTCATCCCATTTTCCTATGAGGGAACTGATACTGCTGAGGGTCAAGTGTGGGGAGGTTGTTGCTGCTGTATGCCATCCTTGGACTGCCATTGCAAGCTGATGCGCCCTTTCTTTCTCCCTCTCCACTCTTGCTTTCTCCTTCTCTACTCTTTCTTTCTCCTTCTCTGCTCTCTCTTCCTTCTTCTCTGCTCTCTCTGCCTCCTCCCTTTTCTCCTGAGCTAATCTTTCTTTCTCCTCGGCTGTTTCTTTCTCCTTCTCTGCCTTTTCCCGTTTCTCCCGAGCTAATCTTTCTTTCTCCTTCTCTGCTCTCTCTGCCGCTCTCTCTCTGCCTTGGTTAGCGTCTATCCTCTTTTGGACCCATTCCCTCAGTTCTTGGCCCATCAGTGCCAATTCCTTTCCAGCATCATGTAGAACTTGAACTCCTCATTTTGCTGTGATGTGGCGGCCTTAGTCAACTTGAGATGGTGTTTGGATGGACGTGGCCCTTGGGAATAACAATAAGGTCTTAGGACGTGAGATAGGGGCCAGTGGCTGGGTTACATGCAAGTAAGAGTGTCCCTTTGGGTGAGGTGGCACTGGCACTCAGTCTGATTTTGACCCGAGTGACCTAGGTACATTCAGAATGAACAACATTGACTGTTCCTTGGAACTTAGAATTGTGCTAAAAGGTGATAATTTAAGGTTGTTCATGGTGAACAGGATTTCAGTATGTCTAAAAGTCTCAAGGTTGGTTTCGAATGAATGGGTTTGGGAAATCACACAAGGATTTTGGATTGTTTGAAATGAACAGAGACTTGGGAAGTCACGTAAGGACTTCAGATTGTTCGAAATGAACGGAGACTTGAGAAGTCACAGAAGAACTTCAGGTTTGGAATGAACGGATACTTGGAGAAGTCATGCAAGGACTTCGGATGGTTCGAAAGGGATGGATATTTGGGGAAGTGACACAAGGACTTCAGGTGGTTCGAAATGAACAGATATTTGGGGAAGTCACGTAAGGACTTTGGATGGTTCAAAATGGACAGATATTCGGGAAGTCATGCAAGGACTTCACGTGGTCTGAAATGGATGGATAAGGGGTCCCATAAGGACGTGGAGTGTTCAAATGAATGGATAAGAAGTCTTAGATGGACTTGGATGGTTCGCAATGACCGGATAGGGGGTCCCACAAGGACGTGGATTGTTCAAATGAACAGATAAAAAGTCTCACATGGACTTGGATTTAGCACAGTGTTTAATGCAAGCCTTAAATAATGATTTGCTTAGAGACATTGGAGCTGGCTGGCGGTTAAATGGTAAGGATTACGAATTGTACTGCTCTGGGCAATTTGGAAGCAGTAGTCTCTGATTATACCTAATTAGATGCATGAATAAACAATTTGGCTGGCTTATTTTGAAGTGTGCGAGATTAAATGTGGTAGAATATGATGAGTACAGCAATCTTACATCTACAATGCAAGGGCAAAGTTATATTTGCTGAGATCACATGCATAAAAGAATGAAACAAAATTACATTACCCTACTAGACCTGACGAGCACATGATCATTGAAGAATGTGTTTACTTTACTGGTATAGAGTCACGTGCGACTGGGTTTGTTGTGATGGTGTCTGCACATGTGTGGTGTCTGAACAAGAAAAACAAAGGGTTGACGAATACTGAGAGCACATGAGGTTTGTTATGATAGGCGGCAGTCAGCCCCAAGTTCGTTTACGGCCGAATGAATGGGCAACCGAACTCCTGGTCATGACCAAAGCTTAATGCAGAGCGTAATTTTGGGAAACGACCTCGTAGTTCTGGGAAATTTCCTTGCGTCAGCGAAATGAATGGAAAGGGTGCAGTCATTCTCACAGCTTAGTTACTGGGAAATAAAACAGAATGGAATTTATCACATGTGGCGTTTTATTGAGGAACTAAACAAATGCAAATGCTATACACAAATTTTGGCTCACTTGGCCTGAACGAAATCCTACTCCGTTATAAAAATTTTCTTGGTAAAGGAGATAATACGCCTGCCTAACATATTCCTAACCTCTAAGAGACAGAGAGAGAGAGAGAGTAAAAATAATAACTCC
>NC_089742.1:94304359-94321859 GCF_040412425.1 Macrobrachium rosenbergii
TCGTACTTAGTTTCCAGATCTTTTTCTTTCAGTTTGCCTGCATAGCTGATTTTCTTTAAGAAAAACGGATGTCCTTTCCATTCAACTGACGATTGAATAAGATGTCCATCATTAGAATCATGAGGGCTGTAAGTAAAATCATAACCCGTCCCCTGAACTACCAAAGTGCTTGGTAGACAATTATCTTTAATAAAATAGGAAAAGTTATTGGCACCACAAGTCGAAATACTTCCTGTCCATGCTGATGGAATCAAATGACATACTTTTTCCAATACCTCATCGTTGCTCTTCTTCAAGTTTGTGAGGATTTTGTTTAAATCCTCATATACGCTGGCACAACGATTACATTTCAAAAATTCTCTCGATTCAGTAATGGATCTGACTGGAACTTTAGTGCCCACATTGTTTTCAGCATCAAGGAATATCACAGAATTTTCGCATACTTGATAAGACAGAGTACAGTTAAAGAATGCACGAAAGGAAGACGGCAAGTATGGGCATATTTCTTCAAGAGTGACTTGGAAATCACTCGATATTTGGTCCTGATTGCATTTTGAAAATGACAAGAAATCTCTGCTTGGCAAATCACGAAGTGATGATGATGCAAAGTCTAAGTCCTCTGATGAATTGAGTAACGAATAGTTTTTACCTCTCCATTGGATATTTCCTCTGTTCTGGTCAGTGTCTTGTTGAACATAAGTAAAGTTATGACCAGAAACTTCCAATATGATGTGTTGAGGAGGCACCTATTTACATTTATCGTCTGGGGACAAGGCAGAACTGAAGTAATAAAGCCGGGCATTACACTACACAAAATCTGATGTTCTTCCATAGAAATCTGTGTATTACGAAAATTTGGTAGTAAATTTTTATGTATATTTACAGAAGCGAGAACCTGGTTGACAAAAAAACTGCAAATTCCAGACTCATTTTCTTTTTGCTTTCCAGTGACAATTTGATCAAACTTGTCATTTTCAAACTTGATAAAAAGATCCTCCTGGCTGCACTGTTCTTGACAGTCAAACAAAGGCTGAAACATTCGAGCTAACAAAGGGCAAATGTCTTTTGGTGGCTTTTTTGTAATCTGAGGCAATCCGGCGCAGGTACATGTGTCTTCGTTGCCCTCAGAGACCGCAATGACAGGAAGATCGTCGTCATATGATGGACTTTCTGTCTTAGATCCTGTGGATGGAAGAAGAGTGGTCAGTCAGTGAAAGAGTATTTTTCTATTACACATGGCTAATTAAGGAACGCATTAACACCCAGCTTTTTTAAACAGTCAGTAATTCATCAATGCTTTTCAACATGGTAAAGTGACTTCAGGCTTTCTATGTATTCCATTCTTCCCGATAAGGAATAAAAAGATGTTTTGGCTTTAAATTGTGCCTTATTAGTATGCATATTAGGATAATCTAACTTTCTAAAAACACGTAGAAATTAAATCGTCAAGAAAGGTGATTATTTATTCGATTTCCTCATAAAAATACAGATGATAAACCCAACAACTTTATTCTTTCTTTATGTTAGGAAAAATAATTCATGTACATATTTAAATGTTTCGGGTTTCTCAAACCATTTTAAGCGTGACAAAAGAATAAACTTGCCTCACAATCAAGATACCTAAAAAGAATCGTAAAGTAATTCATTTCCTTCACACTCCATCTGTCCTTTATCCGCAGGACGGATGAAACATTGGTGAATAATTGCTGTATGTCGAGAATCGTCCATATTTTATTTGGTGAAGCGGCGGGCTTCTATTTTTTCTCCTCTGCTAGCATCACTTCTACCACCCATGTGAACAATTTACATTGCATAAATAGTGTTACTACTTTATCTCTGATAACGGAATAAGAACGAGTTACCACAAAACTTCTTGACTCAAAAAGGTTGATGGGTAAAAGCCTATGGAGGTTACTTCCCAATGCTGAAGTCGAATTTTACCTGTACGTGGAAACTTAATGTTGAGTGTAATCATAGACGCCATTAGTCTATGATTACATTCCCCATTAAGATTTTACTTATAGAGACAAGCTGATAACGCACATTTTAGGCCCAAAAATATTTTTTATTATTCCCCATCAGAAATAATGATGAATTGATGACAGATTTTAAGACGCTAGGTGTTAAGGCTCTTTGTAAATTATTTATTCAGTGAGACAAATTTCGATGAACCACCTTGGACATTTGGTAATGAAAATAATAATGTGATGTAATATGTTTTCTTTGTACAGATTCTCTTAAAACTATTAAAATGTCTGTAAACTGAAACTGGCAGATATTAAATGAACATATATGCACTAATCATTATTTATCCATGCATATTTATACAATGTTGTTTGACCCAATACTCAAAACCAAAAAAATTCACAAAATGAAAACTGTAGGAGCGGCGCTTATAAAGTCGCGGTCACATTTCAAATGAAATGGTGGTACCTACAAATAGGATTGTTTTCATTTTGTTATCTTCTTGCGTTTTCTGGCGGCAAATCTTGAAATAGAATGATTGAGTGATTGAGGTGGTGGGAAACAGCAGATTAATGATGGTTTTGCAGCGTCTCATGTTAAACAGTTATATTCCTCTTCTTCTGACGTTGCTTACTTTACTATAGTTATAGTATTGTGGCTGAAATTTCAAGACTGGTTGGTCTTAAAGCAAATGTGTTTATGTTTTCTTTTTAAAACGAATATAGAGTTTTATTTATTCATGTTAGTAAAAGCTAGACTGCTTAGAATGCCAGACTCTGAGCTTGTGGAGAAAAATGTAGTTAGATCACTTTATTTAACTGGTGGCTGTCCGTTGCACATCTGTGATGCAGTCAGTGTGACGACTGACCTCTTTCCTGAATAGGCTGCCAAAGCTACTCTATCTATCTATCTATCTATCTATCTATCTATATATATATATATATATATATATATATATATATATATATATATATATATATATATATATATATATATATATATGTGTGTGTGTGTGTGTGTGTGTGTGTGTGTGTATGTATGTGTATGTATGTATGTATATATATATATATATATATATATATATATATATATATATATATATATATATATATACAGTTACATCACAAAGATATGTATATATATATATATATATATATATATATATATATATATATATATATATATATATATATATATATATTTGAATTTTATCATGAACAGTAACCGCTCTCTTATTAGATCGACTATAGCATCTGGAGCCTCACTTATTGTCAAAATCAGATTGAGAACAGTAAAATCGACCCCTCGCCCAGGTTAACCTTCTTCATAACCTGGCCTAACATCGGTACGTATATAATGTAAGCCATAAAAACTCTTGCCAATCCCACAAAAAACGTAAATTATGTAGAAAATAAGCGCAGTCTGCTGCAACACTGTAGTTAGGAAACACTTTTCGCTGGAATGCATCATCCATTCATGACTGCAGAGAGGGAAAATGTCTCTTTCAGGAGAGTTGTTGACAGTAGTTTTTTCTGATTAACCCGGTTTTCTTTAGATCCAATTTTCCAAGAATTTTTTACATTTTTATATTGCATTTAACAAAGTACTTCAGTAACAGGAAGGGATGTTTACAGAATGAATAATCACATCTAAGTAGTTCTGTCTACAGGTATTTCATCCATTCTCTAGCAGAAATTGATTGAAATAAATCCTTTAACCCATGTATAGTATCCATATACTTCCTCTGCAGTTTTCCTTGAATGCGAATCTCAGGGTTGGCTCACTTACTTAGCAATATTCTATTCCATGACACGGTCACAATCCCACCATAAAATCACTTGATATCAAAGACATTTTTTGTTATTCTTAGAAGGCTTTAAAATCATGTTATAGCCTACTAATTTCATCGTTTCTCAAATGGAATCCTTAAAAAAATACAATATTTTTTAGAACTATGAGTTAGCTTTAGCTTATAAGTTGAAGAATTGTATTTCAATACCCTTTACCAGAGGTTCCCAACCTTTTTACGACGGTGGCCCCCTACGAATCAACTTGAGACTGCTCTCGTGGCCCTCCTCCGAGCCAAGTGGGAAGTGACGATCGACGTTTGAGTAGAACTGTGCACTTGAAAATCCTGCTCCAGCTGTTAATTAATGGATATTTTATTTGGATGTAAGTTTATTTGAATCAGACTGTTATCCACAAACATCGAGACATTTGTTAAACTGCAACAAAAACCCTTGAACTCTAATTTATCAGTAGATTATCCATCAAACTTCTTACAAGTTATTTAGGTAATCTAACGTCATTAAGTACATTCTTACTTCCATTGTTGTCAGGATGAGATTTGGAATCCAGCATTTGTTCAATCTTGACTAATTTGTCGAGAATTGTATCATTAAGGTCTACTTATTTAGTAATTTCCTTTACTTTACTAGTGTCCTCTTCACTGACATCTTTGACTACATGAGAGCTAAAATTTTCTCATTCACAATTTGAATCTTTTGTAGATACTTTGCGACAGTTTCTTTATGGTGCAAGAAACTTCGATTTCATTCATCACCAGAAAGAGCATCAAATTTCTCTTGGACGACGAGGTATCAAAAGACCAAGCAGATTACTCACTTTGGCGAAATGCTTATGCTTAAAAGGCATTTGCCTATAAAGTTAACAAAATAAATACTCTGAAACTCAGTGCCTCCTACCCACACAAAAACTTCATGCTGAAACCAACACGTGGCTCAAAAGGTATATCCTATTGAGAAAGCAAAATGAAGAATTTCTGCAAAAAAAAAAAAAAAAAAAAAAACATGAAAACTTCAACGTTGATATAATAAATGATTCAGCAGCAGCTGAAGAAAGGAAAATCATTAAAGAACACACACGATGGCCTATGCTACTTTAACCCCATTCTTGAAAATAAACCAGCAAGACCACGTCGCAAACGCCCATCAAGAGCAGGCTAAGTATGTGAGAAACTTCTTTCGCATATAAATAAAGCTTCAAACAAACAAAAAAGGAAAATGTCGAATGTAATATTGGGACTATTTTTAGACGGATTTGCGAGTGTTTAAAAAAAAAATTCTTAACGGATGGAAGTGTATTGAAAGGTTAATGCGATAAGTAACTTCAAAAGAACAATTAAAGTCTAACGATGTCCAAGGCCGATTTGCTCTCCTGAAAAATAGAAAAGAGTATCTAAACTAACCTTATATGCAACACTGTACCTCCAGCGCTTTCGATGTTTCTTCGCTTTTTGGGGTCATTAGTAGAATAGTGTTAACTTCTTATTGAGCTATTCAATCTCATTTATTGTTTTACTGAAAAAACTTGCAGTGAACAGACGATCTTCTTGCACTAGGCCTAAGTGGATCTGGATTTATTGTATTTCTTGAATAGTGTATTTGACTCGCCTCACTCTGGTCTGAATTGTACAGTACATGAAATGCGATTTGGATGAAAAGCTTCCAAGAAGGTTACAGCCATCCAAGGGAGTGAGCGAAGAGGTGTAGGCCTATTAACAACATAGGGTTTTATTTCTTTGTTTCGAGACATTGCATTTAGCATTAAACACTTAACTTTCTAGAAGCGCACAAAGCATAATTGAGGTGAATTTATTTAACAATAAAAAAGGCAAAGGTAATAAATGACAAAGTAATGAAATGTAAATTTCTCACAGAAAATCTCTCAATAAGTGTACATCTATGCTCGTAAGTGATACAACACTATTGCATAGGATTTCGTTCAAAATTCACGAACTGGCAACCAAACATGTTCCATATTTATATCTTATTTCAATGCGAAAACACGAATATTGCATACAATAAGGCCATAATATATTTCATAAGAGTGAAATCTGTCATGTATTTCAAAACTGTGAGAAAATATCACGTGTAGACAAATTTCGGAAAAAGTGACGAAACATTTTCAAAACTCTCGTTCATTCCGCTGATGCATTTGACAAAAAAAAAGTCATCATCAAACCTCAGTTAAAATATTAAATAAAAAAACTAAATAATTTGTCATAACATTAACATTACCTACAATGCACCCATAAAATTTTAAATAGTACTATTTGACTTTTCACGCCACAGCACTGGAAAAATGTAAATAAGTAAATACAAAAGTAGAATGCATCCACCGATATCAACGGGTGAGCGGGGAGTGTGTGGTGCAACTACTAGAGTGGCGGCGTAACATGAACCACCTGGTGTAACATATAGGTCTACAATGAGTAGCGACAATGAAATTATCTTGAAACCACTTATTTTATATTTGTTAGAGGAACATTTGGATTTACATAAAAATAAAATTATTTTTAAGTTATATTTCTTAACCACTTCAAAAATTATGGCTTACTAGCAAATATTCGCCTATGCAATTATTATTCTTTTGTTAAAGCCAAGATTTTGTTCCTTAGCCTAGGTGTGTCAGATTTCTTTACTTTACACTTAGCATTCACATCTCTATATAAACAGTTTCTGGCCAGAAAGCATATGAAATTATCTGTACATTCTTGCACTTCAAGTTACCTTATGAATGAATAAATTATACACCAAAAGCGAGCAGAAGGACTTTTAAGAAAATTATATTTAAAGCCAGTTAAAAAAAAAAGCAAGTGTTCAATAGGCCTTGATATTAATACCAATAGGTATTTCGATTAATAGCATCTTCTCCATATAATTTAAATCATCATCATGTTTTATTCTTCAAAGAACAGATATATAATCTCTACAAATAAATTCTTTAGTAACAGAGGTTACATCTCAAAAGGCTTACTGTAGATTATTTTCTTAGGCCTATAAATCATTTTGCAACATACAGTTAGCTTGAACACGCCTCAAACTTCAACATCCAAAGAACACTTGTTGTAATTCATATTTGTTTTGAAAAAGTTGTTATGACTGTTGAGCTTATTAGGTCCACTGTTATAATGCTGCAGAGGTAGTTACATTGACCAGCCCAAGGAATAGCCTATGTTAAGCACGCTGTTATTGACGGCAACGCTAACCTTATCACACCGTGCTTTGAGCTAAGCAATGTAAAAAAATTAAAAAAAAATAAAATAAAATAAAAAGTTCAAATCACACAGGTTACAAATTGTACCAGCACATAAAAGGTATCATATTTATATAACCATAGGGAAATGGTGCTAGTGTGAATTCACAAACTTGTCGACATGTATAACATTGGAAACATATATATAAAAAAAGTTTAACACTACTTGTTAACGTTACGTTGAGCCTGCGATTTTGTACGATACAAAAAAAATCATGTCGCCTCAGATTTTGAGCATAGCTGTGCTATCGGCAAGAAAAGTGATGATACAGTTTTCTTAAACCTTTGGACGCATATTTTACTCAATAATGCCACACCTGGCAACCTAGAAAAGAGGCGGAGCTTCAAAGTCATCGAGTTCGTTGCTTTCTAGATTTCCAGTAACTTTAAACCATAAAGATTCTGTAAAAGTCCTATAATCATTTATACCTGAATGCAGTAACAGCCTGTAGGTTATTCGTTAAAGTTGGTTTGGCAATGTCAGTTCAGAGTAGAATATCAATCATCCTTCTGTAAAACCTACCGTGAAACCTTACTCATGAATGGTGTTATGACACTAAAATGAAGTGAAATTTGTGCGTAATTGGAAACAAGATCTTAAATAACGAGAGAAATTATTTTAAAATTTGGGCAATATCCAATGGAAATCGTCAGGAACAAGTAAGGAATGAATGCAATATTATGATGAGAGAGAGAGAGAGAGAGAGAGAGAGAGAGAGAGAGAGAGAGAGAGAGAGAGAGCGTAAGCATAGGCCTATCTAAAGACACTTAATTCATTATATTTTCTTTGAGAGAGAGAGAGAGAGAGAGAGAGAGAGAGAGAGAGCACAATCTGCTAACGTGAAAGCATAGCCCAACTGATAGCTACTTAATTCATTATAATATTTTCTTTGAGAGAGTAAGTGATAATATATTTTTAAAATGTGTTTTAGACGTGGAGAGAGAGAGAGAGAGAGAGAGAGAGAGAGAGAGAGAGAGAGAGAGAGAGAGAGAGAGAGAGAGAGAGAGAGAGAGAGAGAGAATTATAGTAGGCTACTGGTGGTGGACCTGTGATGGGGAAAGGCTACGTGTTATTCTTGCTTTCTTGATATAGTCTCTGGTTTTGAAAGTCGATTTTTATCCACGAAAAACTGTGTAAAGTAAAAATATTCATTGCCACAAATAACTCGATATCTATTGCACAGGCAATGAAGGTTTTACATCGTGCAAAAAATTCTGATGGATTAGGAGATCTTTCAGTCTCGCGGCAAAGTAGGCCTACCTGCAGCTGTGTTAGCTGCATGGAGGGTATACTGTCTATCTAGAGATGTCATCTGTAAACCTGTACCACGTAGTTCGGTGGTTTTCCAACAGGGCAGCGCTGCAGAGCCTTGCGGCCATCTTTTGAGGTCTGGTAACCGCGCAAATTGAACAGGGGCTTAGCGCGATCGTGAATTTTTTTTTTTTTATCCTGAATATTTAATGAGTAAGTGTTTGGTGAATGTTTACTAAGTGTTTTGGGTTTTGTGAATGTTTAGTGAGAGTGTAAGTGTTTTGGAGTGCTTAGTTCATTGAATGTTAGTGTTTAGTGGATGTTTTGTGTGTAAGTATTCAGTGAATGTTTAGTGAGTGTTTAGGGTTTAGTGAATGTTTTGTGAATGTTAGTGTTTAGCAAATATTCAGTGACTGTTTAGTGTTTAATGAGTGTTTAGGGGTTTAATGAGCATTTAGGGTTTAGTGAGTATCAAGTGTTTAATGAGTGTTTAGGGTTTAGTGAGTTTTTAGTGCACGTTTACTGGGTGTTTAGGGTACAGTAGGTATTTAGTGAGTGTTTAGTGTTTAATGAGTGTTTAGTGAGCGTTTAGTGTATATTGGGTGGCTAGTGAGTGTTGAGTATTCAGTGAGTGTTTAGTGTTATTGAGCGTGAATGTATAGTAAATGCAAGTGTTCAGTGAGTGAATGTATAGTAAGTGCAAGTATTTAGTGAGTGTGAGTGTATAGTGTGTGTGTTTAGTGAGTGTGAGTGTATAGTAAGTGTTTAGTGAGTGTAATTGTATAATGAATGTTAGTGTTTAGCGATTGTACATTACTGTTTAGTTCGTGTTTAGTGACTGTATGCAAAGTCCTGTAATTTATAGGAACCATTTATGCTAGACATTGCTTAGATCCAAGAGCAGATACTTTGGCCTTGACAACAATGGTTTTAGTGCTTAGGCCAACCCGTTTTTGTAAGGTAAGTTTTCTGTGTGAGATTGAGTCAAGTAATAATAATAATAATAATAATAATAATAATAATAATAATAATAATAATAATAGTAAAAATGATAATAGTAATGAAGTATAGCACTATGGGCTGGAACGAGACCTTCCAATATGGCCGCCCGAGGTCACACGCTCAGCAGGGAGATAGATCATCGCCACTCTTTGTTATTGCCGTTCTGTGGTTAGCTGTGAAAGCTAACTTAGAACTGCTTGTAATGGGAGCATAGCTAGAAAATCTTCGAGTTGACAGGCTACTTTAACCTTGATAAAGAATTCCTTTTGATGACAGTAGCTTTGTAAACAGCAACTAGCATTCCATCCATGTCAACATCAAAGTCATCAAAGTGTGAAAGCCGTCACCCCATTATCCAGTGACTTTAATGGAGAATACGCTTGCGGATTTAACTAGATTTGCTCAACCTACCTTAGCCGTCACACATTGACTGCCATTGGCGTTAACTAACTTTAAACGCTTTGAAATACAAACATAATTAGTAGAAACTAAAATAATGACCACTACCGCTTATGATGATGCAATAATAATCCTGTTCATAGATGAAAATGAGTAAATATTGTCGTCGTGATACGGAGTGACACAACTATACTCGGTTTTTTCTATCTGTCCACCCGCCTGTGGTGCTCGCGCATGGTAACACTGCGTCCAGGTTTACGCTATGTGTAAGTTTTAGGTAAATAAAAGGATATCTGGGTGTACATTTTGCAACTGAAAAGTGTTTTAATAATTTACTGCACGCAAATTACACCGTTAGTATTCGAAATAGGATATTGTTATTATTGTTGAATGTAAGCTGCCTTTTCGGGGTGGCGAATGGAACAGCCAGACGCAGTGGCGGGAAAATTGCTTCTCTTGCTGTTCACTACGGCAATAATAATGTATTCATTTTATGTAGCAAAAATTATTATTATTATTATTATTATTATTATTATTAATATTATTATTATTATTATTATTATTATTATTATTACATTCAACAATAATAACAATATCCTATTTCGAATATTAACGATGTAATTTGCATACAGTAAATTATTAGAACTCTTTTCAGTCGGCCAAAGAAAAATTGGCGCAGTTTCTTTATTCATCGTTCGTTATGGAAATATTGCCATATGCAGGTGCCATATTATTTGCTTTTTAATCGTGACAACCTCAGAAGCAACTGGAATTTGGCTTTGCTTCTGCTAGAGTCTTGACGATGACCCAACGTATCGTACAGTACTAGTGTGTCGCCGTTCGTCACCCACTGCCGATAAATAATAATGAAGCCTATCAATATTCTTTAATAGCAGTGTAATTCAACTAATTTTGTCCTTTGAACAATGAAATAATTGGCATGGCACATATGCTTGGCCTAAATTTGACTTACGATTCTGACACCTGATTACCTACAGTAGGTCTATTTTCAGCAGTATCTCTCTCGGACGCGTCATGTGAATGAATGTTTAAATCGACAATATCTATATTAATCTGCTTTATTTGATTATTCCCGACATTCTTTTTTATTGACAAAGTTCTCCTTTGTTCTTATCCTTTTCATTAGTGCTTAACAGAATTTACTCAGACCTAGCTATCTCATGTCAAAAAGCAACCTAGGAAATCAGACGAAAACAATTTAGTCTTTCTTCAATCTAATTCCTTGCATGTCATCCTGTTTCATTCGCACAAGGTGGAAAGCTGTGGGAGTCAAAGCTGAAGAATATATCAGGACAAAAGAATAACTTTCATAAAAGCATTCTTGGGTTAATCTTGATGTAGATATTCATTTCTCCTAAACAGAAATTAATTAGAATCAGTTTCACACGTATGCCTAGACCTACTGACGTGAGCATATTAAACGTAGCTGAAAGGTTAGAAAGTATGAAAGGTAACTTTCTCATTTAAATCTATTTCCGATATTTACAATAAAAACTAAATTATTTATATATATATATATATATATATATATATATATATATATATATATATATATATATATATATATATATATATACTGTATATATACACATGAGAAAAAGTAGAAATCCATGACGTTGTAATGCAGTCAAATAAGGAGCAAAGCTAGCAAACAAATGAAAATAAACATATCCAAATTAGCAGGTGAGGTATATATATATATATATATATATATATATATATATATATATATATATATATATATATATTTATATATATATATATATATATATATATATATATATATATATATATATATATATATATATATATATATATATATATATATATATATATATATATATGTATATATAATGCATGTGAGAGAGAGAGAGAGAGAGAGAGAGAGAGAGAGATAAATTAAGTAGGAATTCAGCCCTAACATAGGCCTATAAGTATGTATAGGTTCACATAAATAAGAAAATGTTAGAGAAGTAAATGAGCCGAAATGAAGTCAAATACAAAATAATACTGTTAAACTAAGGGGAATAAAATAATAAAATTGATCACATTATATGAAAAGGCAGCATAACTCATTAAAACTTTGTATAGAATCCTCGTGCATCTAGCACGCATCTTACCCTATTTGGCATTGATGCAACAAGGACTTCGCAAGTGTTTGCTGCTCCCCTCTTTGGCCCTAAGTTTTCTCAAATATCTATTTCATGCTTTATAAGGTTCTCTTTGGTGTAAGCACGATTAACACCCTATTGTTGGGTCAAGTAGGCCCATAAGTTTTCTATTGGGTTCAGATCTGCAGACTTGGCAGGCCAGTCAGTTCGAACCACGTCTGGATTCTGCTGGAACCATTGCTTTACAACCTCTGCATTGTGGACCGCAAAATTGTCTATGGCGATATATACTGGCATGGGATACGGCAATAATAGTTTTCGAACTGAGGGTACTAAAATGTCCCGTAAAATTTCGATACACTGATTGGTGTTCAGAAACGGTCATCGATGGCAATTAGCCCTCCCGGTCCACTGGCAGCCATCCATCCCTATAACCCAGCTGATATTCTGCCACTATAGTCCAAGGCCTTGGGGGGTTCCCGTGTGCATGAGATGTACCCTAATTCAACCACTTGCCTTTTACAGCAGACACCTTGAATTATCTGAAAAATCAGGGTGGACTCTCTGAAACCTGGCAGCAAGTGAGAAATTTAGGCTTAATTTCGCTATATAGGGTGATAATTTCGACCCGTAAACTCTGAGTACCTGACCTTAAAATACCCATATCTCCCTTGAAAATTAACGTAGAAGGCTCATTTACGACTCAAAATGTTCCTTTTAATGAGCTCTTTCCAATGATATATAAATCTTTAACTTTTAGGGCTATATTAGGTCATAAATACCCAAAATGTCACCCGAAATCGAGAAAAGCTGATGATTAACCTCATGAGGGAAAAATGGTAAAAATAAAAAAAATATTAAAGAATGAATTCCATATATTGACAATATTCAACACAGCTACACTATATTATTCAAATAATAAGCACTTTATTACTTTCTAAACACACAGAAGTATACAGTAACTTTTCATAAAAACTTTATTTTTAAAATGCCAATTTATGGTCATTGCTATCTAGGTTGCACTTTATCATGGTATGGGGATTAATATTTGTTGATAAAGTACTTTGAAAAACTTCTCAAGTGAATCAAATTATAAAAGATATATAGCTTGCACAATTTCCTTAAATAGCTGTTGACTTTATAAATTCTGGATATGGCATGAAAATTTTATTAGCCTATGACGTAGCTTTAGTATTAAAAGGGTACTATGACATTGCAAATGAAGAAGTTGTATTGGTTGAATTAAACTAATTCAAACATCCATAACAATAGTTTTAATATCAAAAGATAAATTCAAAGGCAGTATATATTTAATAATGTAAATACATGTATTGAATTTATAACTGAAATGTCTGTAGTTTATTTTCATGGCTAAATATTCTAGCTTTTAACTTACATTCGTAAAGGAGTCAAATTTACACAAGTTCTTATGGACGAATGACAGTATTTGCTTCTCATGATTGTGCTTTTAATAAGATTCCTCATTCCATACTGTAACCTAAAGAATTGCTACATGTTGCATCACTTACAACTAAGACACTTTGACATTTACAAAAGCTGCAGCAAGGAACATGATTACTGCAACAGGGACAGTGATATGTGCCACATTTTGTACAACTGCACATCACAGTGAATTCCTCAGGTATTGGGTTCTTTCCATCAGTTGGCACCAAAAGATCATCAGCTACTTTATAACCATATAACATAGGATCACGGGGCTCCCATTTAGGTTTAGATAAAACAGAAATCATGTGATATGTGGTAAAGTATGCTCTTTTTATATATTGTATTGTTGCATAGCTAGTAGGTGGTGGGTTCTTAAAACATGACCTCTTGGAATGATGATACATATAGTTTCTCAGGTGATCTGCTGTTTTACACATTGTTGCCTGCTTCAGTACTCTTGTCAAATACTCTTCAGCCATGATTACTTGACTTTCAAAATTATTTTTAGTTCCAAATTCTTTTAAATACATTTCTGGATGTGCCTTTAGAGCAGCAAGTTTAGTCCCAAATTTGCTTGTGTAATCACAGCCAGTCAGGGAATGCACTGCAGGCAACACTTGGCATAGTTCCCTCCCTAGCTGAACAGTCAATGTATGAATGGCAAAATACCTGACTGAATCCCCAGATACAGTTTTTAATTCACAGTTCACTGCATCCTTGATAATGAAGCTCATTCCAGTAATGCAAGAACAGAATTAAGACATCAGTATCAGATGAAAGGATTATAAGTTGGTTACATCCTTGTTGAACTGCATGAAGTGCACAAACAAGCAAGACGAAAAAATTATATTGTTAAGTGGGAGATAACTTATCATGAAGTCCTTGCAATTACAAATTTACACAGACAAGTGTCAGGTTCAAGCATGAAGTGCACAAACAATGCATCGTAGGTCTGCTTCTTCTACATCAGAATTCAGTTCTGGAAATAAAGTTTGTGAAAGCAAACATACACACACACACACACACACACATATATATATATATATATATATATATATATATATATATATATATATATATATATATATATATATATATGTGTGTGTGTGTGTGTGTGTGTGTGTGTGTGTGTGTGTGTGTGTGTGCGTGTGTATGTAATATATAATTAGAGAGGGAAGAAGAATTATTCAAAATATCACCAGTCACTGGACATAACCAGCTCTCCAGGGAATCCCCAAGAACTCCCAAAGATAGAAGCAGCACCCTCCTCGGAGACCAAAATGCCTCCATAGAATCCTGACGCGCACCTGTGTCGGTTTTGAAAGCTAGAGATAAAGCGATCTGTACCAAACTAAGATGTTCCTAAGTTTGCTTACTTTAGTGCTCGCACAGTGCTTTGGCTCCGGGGTCAAATTCCCCCGCGGAAGTATGTTTTATATCAATCTTGTTGTGCTATTCACGGAAGTATTTATACTTCGTGGACTATGCATGGATTTGGTTCAATTCTTTGTTGATTTTATGGCTCTGGACAACTCTGAGTGTCCGGAGGAGGCTGAAATTCAAAAGGACAACGATATGGAAGACGATAATCCAGACTGTGAAGACGATACTTCAGACTGGGAAGAAGACGATGGCTTAGACTGTGAAGACGATAGCTCAGACTGGGAAGAAGAAGATAGTTCCGATACTGAAGAAGACGATGCTTTAGATACTGAAGAAGAAGATAATTCAGCTTGTGAAGAAATACCTCATTTAAGCAGTCAAAAGACAGAGGAATCAATTAAGGAAAATGAAAACGTCTTAAGGCTTGAGAAAGAGAACGTAAAGAAGGCTCTGATGATACAGGAATTAAAAAAGGAGGTAGAGAGGCTCACTGAAGGAGGAATGAAAATGGAACAAAACATAAGAGACCTGGAACGACGCCATCTAGAAAGGGAGAGACAAATCCGCTCAATTCCTACCGAAATGGAGAAACTGAGAAAAGAAATAGCGGAAAAGGCGAAACAGACAGAACACCTAATAAAGGAGAACGAGGATAAACAGTCAACTCTAATCATTTTGGAAAGTACGGCCGTAGTTCTCGAGATGGAAAAGGCGACGCTCAATCACGATCTGAAAGAGATGGAAAGTGACAGAAATGCGACCAAAGTCCAACTAAACAAGCTGAAAGAGGACTTGGACCGACTTCGAGAAGAAAATAGAAGGGAACAAAAGCACTTTGAAAGGCTGCAGAAGGAGAATGACGATAAAACATTAAGGATTAACAGTTTAGAAGACCAATTAGAAGTTCTTGTCATTGAGAAACAGAGAGCTGATGAAAATTTGCAACAGCTCGAGGAATGTAAGACAGAAATGGCAGAGAGAAAAAAGGAACTCGAAGAACTGAAAGAACAGAACTTGCTGAGGGATAGAGAGATCCTCCGATTGGAGAATGAATGCTCTCTGAGGCAAGAGGAAGTCATCGGTCTATTAAAAGAAACTAAAAGTATTGTAGCACAAGAGGCAAATGGCAAGCTAAACGAAATGACGAGGAGGAAAGTACAGCTGGAATTCGAACTGGCTGAGACAAAAGAGGAACTGGAGACAATGGAGTTTGAAAAGATGGAAACAATAGTGGAAATTGAAAGACTCCAAGAGGAGAACCTGGCCAAGGATATGAAGATCGAATCCTTGGAAACGAAACTCAGGATTCTTAAAGAAGAAAAGGCGATTGAAAGAGTGAAGGAACACGAACTGATAAGTAAGGAAAAGGAAATGTACAATAGAAAGAAGAATTTGGTTAAATTGGTGCCGATAGAACTGCCTGTATCAGAAAAGAAAGTTGAAGAGAAAAAGACTCTGGATAAACCTCGATGTCTGAGGAAACCTCAGATCAACTGTAAAGCCCTCTACCAACGACTGGACAGCATCGAGGAAGTAATCAAGCAAATCAAAGCATTGGAACATCATTCAACTGGCACCAAAAGACGCTCAAAAGCCCTCGTTAAAACTCCATCAGTTAAGAAGGCCCTCAGTAGAGAAGAAAAGCATCAGAAAATGAGGCTGGAATCTGCGGCCAGACTCGGAAGACTGGAGCAAGAATCTGCAATGGTAAGAAATCTCTACAAGATAAACTCTGTCACTTGAAGACTGCATTTTTAGGAAGACAGGTGATTTACTTGCAGAAGAAAGAAGATAGGACATCTCTGATGATGGTACAGAGATAGGCTGAGTTTTGTGATGGAAATCATTCCTGGATACAGTTGTGGAAGCATCTCTGCGCGATGGAGAGACTACAGTGGCTGGTGGGACTAGCGGGAAGTGCCTGAAGACTGGACTGTTGTGTACCCCTTCTCCTGCCACATGATACCCATCGGTAACAGGGTATCAATGCCCAATCACATATACTTGGAAGGCAACCACTGGCGCGGCGTAAGAACCCGTAAGTTTCATGCCTACCTCATATGTGAATTGGGTTATGCATTGTATACTGGATCCCATTCTTGCATATACTACAGTGGCAACCTCTGGCGTGGCGTAAAACCCCGTAAGTTCAATGCCTATTATATATGCAAAATATGGGATGTGCAATGCATACTGGATCAAATTCTTGCATATACTACAGTGGCAACCTCTGGCGCGGCGTAAGAACCCGTAAGTTTAATGCCTTTTATATATGCAAAATCTGATCCTAATGTGGCAGGGGCACAATGGTAAGTCATCGAAGGGCGCACCGTCAGGAGTCGCTGCATTTCAAAGTCGTGCAATTTGGAGATTGGAAGCTTCCTGTCTGTAGCAGAGGACTGACTGGGTTGTGGAACCACACGTTTCCAACAAGTGAGCAGAAAAATGGCTTTTGGATTTTGGACTGTCAAGAAATCACCTGGAGGTTTTTCACTGACTGGCAGGTGTCGCATGATGTAGGGTCATATGACTGAGGATTCCATCTCTCTTGGCTAGCTGATGGAGCTGAGAATGGGAAGGGTCCACCCTGTCAAAAATAAACCCCATTCAGAGACGCTCTGTTGGCAAGGATGCCCCAGGGGTGAGATCGCTTGCGATCGTTAAAGACCACATATATATATATATATATATATATATATATATATATATATATATATATATATATATATATATATATATATATATATATATATGTGTGTGTGTGTGTTTGTGTGTGTGTGTATGTATATATGTATATACATATATATATAATTATATATGTGTATATATATATATATATATATATATATATATATATATATAT
>NC_089742.1:94324359-94331859 GCF_040412425.1 Macrobrachium rosenbergii
AGGTGGTTTGCAACAAGGGCTGCCATTGGCCTGTTACTCGTCTCTGTCTTACTTGGGATTGGCACCACTGGCTCCGAGCTATGGGCATTTTACAAACTTGTCACCACTATGGTGTTTGTGACAATAGAAAGAGGAGTCACCAACAGGCCACAAACAAAGCACCTAGATGGTGTTAGTTAATGTCAACAGATAGAGGCGTCATGACACCATCAGTACGGTATGCGAAACCAGTCAGTGTGAGTGAAAGGGTTTAAAATAAGGGCTGGAAAATAGTTTGCATATTTTCCGGCCATAATCTAAAGGTCATCATTGCTGAGTCCAGTCACTTCGAGAGCTGTTTAAAGAAAGAACCATTTCCTCCTGAACGTCCCCCCAAAAAAACTTCTCCATATGAGCCTGCTGAACGCGACGAAGAGACCGTCAGGATAATGGGGATTCGTTGAACACGTCTTAAACGAAAGGATCTTAGGTTCATATGAACCTGCTGAACGCGACCATGAGATTTTAAGGATAATGGGTATTCGTGTGCAAAAGCATGTTAAGGTTCATATGCACCTGCTGAACGCGACCAAGAGACTGTAAGGATAATGGGCATTCGTTGAACGCGTCCAAAAGCATGTTGAGGTTCATATGCACCTGCTGAACGCGACCAAGAGACTGTAAGGATAATAGGCAGTCTATGAACGCGTCCAAAAGCATGTTAAGGTTCATAGGCACCTGTTGAACGCGACCAGAGACTGTAAGGATAATAGGCAGTCTATGAACGCGTCCAAAAGCATGTTAAGGTTCATAAGCACCTGTTGAACGCGACCAAGAGACTGTAAGGATAATAGGCAGTCTATGAACGCGTCCAAAAGCATGTTAAGGTTCATAAGCACCTGTTGAACGCGACCAAGAGACTGTAAAGGATAATAGGCAGTCTATGAACGCGTCCAAAAGCATGTTAAGGTTCATAAGCACCTGTTGAACGCGACCAAGAGACTGTAAGGATAATAGGCAGTCTATGAACGCGTCCAAAAGCATGTTAAGGTTCATAAGCACCTGTTGAACGCGACCAAGAGACTGTAAGGATAATAGGCAGTCTATGAACGCGTCCAAAAGCATGTTAAGGTTCATAAGCACCTGTTGAACGCGACCAAGAGACTGTAAGGATAATAGGCAGTCTATGAACGCGTCCAAAAGCATGTTAAGGTTCATAAGCACCTGTTGAACGCGACCAAGAGACTGTAAGGATAATAGGCAGTCTATGAACGCGTCCAAAAGCATGTTAAGGTTCATAAGCACCTGTTGAACGCGACCAAGAGACTGTAAGGATAATAGGCAGTCTATGAACGCGTCCAAAAGCATGTTAAGGTTCATAAGCACCTGTTGAACGCGACCAAGAGACTGTAAGGATAATAGGCAGTCTATGAACGCGTCCAAAAGCATGTTAAGGTTCATAAGCACCTGTTGAACGCGACCAAGAGACTGTAAGGATAATAGGCAGTCTATGAACGCGTCCAAAAGCATGTTAAGGTTCATAAGCACCTGTTGAACGCGACCAAGAGACTGTAAGGATAATAGGCAGTCTATGAACGCGTCCAAAAGCATGTTAAGGTTCATAAGCACCTGTTGAACGCGACCAAGAGACTGCAAAGATAATAGGCAGTCTATGAACGCGTGTTATTTTCAGCATATCTGTCCACAGAAAATATTATTTCAAATGACAGACAGTTCAATACAGAGTAGTTAGTCATAAAAAAAAAGAGAGAACAGTAGGCCTACAGCTTTACAGACATATTTTCTTCCATTTTTATATATGTTACAACACAGACCTACTTATAAATTATACTCTATAAATGAAAATTATAATGTTTCCTAATAGCCTATAGGTATGATTTGAAATTATATCTCAAGACAACTATATGAAGATAAATGTGCAATATAATCCCCATTAAACAGATAATTCCTGTATGAACAGTCAAATACATATAGTTATTGATCATTTCTCAGCTTTAGGTCTAAGATATATATACAGTAATAGACTAAATAACAAAAGTTTCTTTTTTTTCATTTTGCAACTAATTACGTATTATTTTCACTTTATAGTCGAATTACATTAGTTTTTTTTATATATAACGTAATGCACTCAAGTATATACCACATATCAGTTTATAATAGGAATAAACAGGTTCCATCCTTTTTTCTTTATGCTGTTGCGTTAGCAACGGTTTCCTTGTCGGAATCCTGTGATGCATTCCTGCCCCATGCAACCTATTCCGCACAGTTTGCACACGTATTTGCAGTCCAAGCTGCTGTTTCACAGCAACTTCTGTCATCTGGGGCTGTTCTTTGACAGCTGCAACTATCATATTGTCTAGCTCTTCTCTGGGTTTCGAGGAGTTCCACTCTCGGCCTATTTTTCACACTTTTATCATTTTTTTTTCTTTGATAGCATTTTGTCAGTTTCCATTGTTTTCTGTAAAATTTAACAAATGGAATCATTCAACTACTATCAACTTTATATTGAAATGATAATATAAGGACTATGTTTATGTGATACTGCTAGTGATAGCTGTCTCCTACTGTTGCCAAAACGTGCAAATGTGGCCTCTTCCGGTGTGGAAGTTTTGATGCAGAAGTGGGGTCTTCATTTTACGGTCTGCCACCAAGTGTGGAAAAAATGTTCATACTCTTTTTGGGGTTTATTGTGGCCAGATATATTAGTTTCTTATATTTTATGATTCATTGTCCTATATTCTCGGCCATTTGCATGTTTATATATCTTTTCATATAAAAAAAATGACTGAATAAAAAGCCATCAAAGAGTGGTTGTATGCGCCGAATCATGAAGCAGCAGAAGTTGATCGAGCCAGGAATGTCTTGACTGACACGTCGAATGCAAACGACATCAGAGTGACAGCAGCTTTAGGGATCCATCTAATTATGTTAGCTTAACTCTATTTAAAATTGTTTTAGTAATTGTAAAAAATTATTGTGATTAACTTAAGGGAAGTTACAGGAAATGATCTTTAGACTATGAAGGAAAGCTATGGGTTGAATGACTTTAAAACTTTTGGCTACCATAGAAGTCAGTGCTGTGGAAATATGGCAACACTGTATTATGGCAGTGGTCGTGATTCGACGTTTTTTATCACTTCGTTTCGTTCACGTGAATTTTGCTATATGGAAAATAGTTTTACGTAATTATATAACATGATGTTCTAAAGATTACAGTGAATGTTTTTAACGCCATTACATAAGATTTATTCCATCTTCGAACGGAAAAATATATTAATCAGGCATGAATCGTGCGTCAGGCAGGTGATCGAAAAATTATGAAACTCTGCCAATTCTAATTTGGCCGACTGTACACCCAGATATCCTTTTATTTACCTAAAACTTACACATAGTGTAACTATTTAAAGCCTGGGATGCAGTATTACCTTGCATGAGCACCACAGGCTGGTGGACAGATGGAAAAAAACCGAGTATAGCTAGTAGGCACTCGGCCTGCTACATCTGTATGAACGAATCCACCGAAGAAATTCCAGTTACTTCGGACATGCATGATGTTTTTAAGTGCCTGAACGTTTTTGGTTTGCAGATTTAATATATGTGGTATAATTTGCATTGTATTTTCATGTTCTAGAGCAAATGTACCAAGATTGTGTTTTCTGTAGAAAAAAATTGAAATTCGATGAAGAAAAACTAATGAAAACTGTATCCTCATTTTGCTTGCCGATGGTACATGTTACCATGACTTGCATCAGGCCCAGGCAACCTGCGCTTTGCAGAGCTCGTGTTGTTTACCTGTCCCTCTGGGTTCGTGTTTAGGCATAGGCTATAGGCTATACCACAGCCTTCAGTCTTTTATTCAACTTCAAATTGTGTTCCCTGTACCACTCTGCTTCTTGGCTCCCGTTTAGTTTTCTGTAAAAGAAAACTATTAAGATAGATGGCTTTGTCTGTCTGTCTTCACTTTTTCTGTCCACCCTCAGATCTTAAAAACTACTGAGGCTAGTGGGCTGCAAACTGTTATGTTGATCATCCACCCTCCAATCATCAAACATTCCAAATTGCAGCCCTCTACCCTCAGTAGTCTTTATTTTATTTAAGGTTAAAGTTAGACATGATCGTGCATCTGGCAACGCTATAGGACAGGCCACCAATGGGCTGCGGCTCATACAGCATTATACACTGTACAGAAAATGTAATTGCGCAGGAGAAAAACTTCGGCACATTTTTTACTTGTTTCTTTTTAAGCTCTGTACCTTCCTTCCCAGTTCCCACTTCTCTTTCCTTTCGGTTCTGCTCCTGCTGCTTTTTTGTGCTGCTGCTGCTGCTGCTGCTTCTCGTCCTCTGTCGCTGCATGGCACCAACTTTGCTCTTCAGCCACGAAACTGCGTACTTCGTGCCTTTCAGACCCAGTTCGTTGACTAATTCAACCAGTTTTTGAAGCCTTGTTCCAATTGTCAGTTCTATGCTACTCACATTTTAGGCTAACAACAAAAAAAAAACAAGTAAAAAGTGCGTCGAAGTTTCTTTCGCGCATTCGAGTTTTCTGTACAGCCGCTACAGCATATAATCAAGGCCACTGAAAATAGATCTATCTTTCGGCCTCTGTATAATGTTGTATGAGCCGCGCCCCATGAAACTTTAACCACTCCCCGGTGGTGGCCTATTCTATGTCGTTGCCAGAAGCACGATTATTTAAGCTTAAATAAAATAAAAACTACTGGGGCTAGAGGGCTGCATTTGGTATGTTTGATGATTGGAGGGCAGATGATCAACATACCAATTTGCAGCCCTCTAGCCTCAATAGTTTTTAAGACCTGAGGGCAGACAGAAAAAGTGCGGACAGAAAAAAGTGCGGACAGAAAAAGTGCTGACGGACAGACAAAGCCGGCACAATGGTTTCCCTTTATAGAAAACTAAAAAGACACCAAGACCATTGCCACCACTTTATTTGTTTATTTATCTGTTGTTCCACACTGGACAGTCACTAGTTTCTCTGTCTATCTATCTCATTGCAATTAAAACAATGAAAACCAGACAGCTTCAGTTATACCAAACACAGTCCAGTTTCATTTCTTAAGAAACAGCATGGTAAAAAAAATTCTATGAATATTTGTGATCGTCAGATCAAAGTTGTTTTTTTTGTTGTTATTGATCTATATACCAATATTGCATTTCGTTGCCTTCCATTCCACAATTACTCTATGACGGTACTTACTCACCAAAATACTCACCATTTATTGGAGAATGATCCGAAGCAACCTCCCCGTACAGCTGTAGAAAGCGGGATAATTCTTCCTCAGGTCGACACTCTCCACCCAGGCATATTCTGTGGGGTCCACAAGGAGAGCCTTCAAGAGCAGGATGTGCTGGTTTTGTTAGAACTCCGTTGGTGCAATACAGATAGTCACACAGATCCTTGACAAAAATAAAAATAGCACTTTTGATATAATACGTAATGAAGAGATTCTGAATCAATGTATTTATATACTATAATGTGCAACAGTATTCTTTGAATTGAATTCATAAATGTGTACTGAAAAAGAATGTTATATGTTACAAGGCCTGTGCAATTTTCTTATAAAAACTTTACTAATTTATTCAGAGCTTCACGGTGGTGCTTTACGGCTAACTTCACTTCAAACACCGGAAGAGATTCAGGAAAGCGTGGCAAGTACCTGCACATCACCCTGGAAACGTATTTCAGGTATTCCAAAACTGAGAAAACAAACCTTTGGAATGGTGTGTATTCAGTGGAAAGAATGTGGAAAGGATTACATGAACGAAACAAGGCTTAATATAGTTTTGGAGCAAGCAATAAACTTTTTTTATGCTTACATTCAGTCTTTTATTGAAAGGGTTAATACATTATGGAAACCTGAGATTCTCATAAATGCTGTGAGACTGCTGCACCGTAATTTGAAAGTTCTTCTAGGAGCTTTTGGAGCCATCAAAATCTCCCGACCTGTTGGCTTCTCAAATGACTGTCAGTTAGTCAGATCCTCATCTCATTCTCCCTACATCGTGGAACTTGAATTTCCTCGTATTCAAAAGCTTTTGGAGCCATCAAAATCTCCCCATCTGTTGGTCTCCCAAATGATTGGCAGATAGTCAGATTCTCAACTCATTCTCCCGACATCGTGAAATTTGAGTTTCCTCTTATTCAAGAGAATTGCTGCTATTCACATGACAAAGTATTTCTGACCATTCTAAGGTTCTTTGGTTAATAAGCAATTTCATTTAGATTTTACTTATAGGCGGGTTTATGAGTTCTTTCAATTCTTAAAATATTAGTGTGCCCGTGTACAGTTTAGAAAATTTTGCAATAAGTTTGTACTGATGATGCATCAAGCACGATACTTACACAACTTGCTTAAATATAATTAAACATGGATAAAAAAAAATTAGGTAAAGGTGAAAAGGATTCTCTGTCTTGATCCTGTACCATTAATGAAAGCAACTGCTGGTTTGATAAATGAAAATAATTATGGGTGGTAAAATAAATGACACCAGCATTTCAGTGTATGCATGCTATATAAATGACACCAACGTTTCAATGTATGCATCAATGTGTGCATACAATATAAATGACACCAACATTTCAATGTGCGCATAAAATGTAAATGACACCAACATTTTAATGTGTGCATACAATATAAATGACACCAGCATTTCAATGTATGCACACAATATAAATGACACCAACATTTCAATGCATGCATAAAATGCGTCGATTGGTAAAATGTCTTAAACTATATGGGTCTTGAAAAGGCAATCTATCTGAGTTTTGCCAGGAGCAAAAAATCCATTTTTCTGTCACTTTGTTATGAGCAGATATTTGTTGATGGCAAAGTATAGAAATTTTTGGTTTTATGAAACTTCAACTCATTACCTTCAACCTACAATTTTATTTTGATTTTTTAGTATATGTACTGCAATATTCGGCTTCCAAAATACGTATTTTAGTACGAAAACTGGTGGCAAATTACTCCCGAAAGTTGATCATCATAAGGTTATCCAACGAATGATTTCACCGTGTTTCATTAAAATCTGTTTCATGTTGTCTTGTAACTTTACTGATATGGAAACGGAGCCATAGAGAGGCTAATTGCTGGTGTTCACAAAATAATTAAATAAATGAGGAACCGATACATTTCAGTCAGTTTACAATGCAATACTACGAACGCTTTGAACTTTTACTTTAATTGGAAGATTTCCCTCTTCATAACTATCCTGATAGGTAAAGTAAAGAAGAAAACATTTGATTCAGCGCATCAACATCCAAAGTGTTGGGTATTTAAAACATCAGACGGGAAAGAAACTAAAGTCTGTCTTTGGCTTGAAAAGACTCGTTACTTCGGAGTACATTCATGATGACTAAACGCATCATTGATTTCATTTTATATTCTCTTAAAAAATACTTTGTTCTTTTCATTTGCGACTAATTAGAGAGAATTTTGAAGCAAGACATTCATTTAAAAAATTTTATGGATATGAATACAT
>NC_089742.1:94339359-94344359 GCF_040412425.1 Macrobrachium rosenbergii
TGTAAGAAAATCTTGAAGTAATCCTAAAACATAGGATTCTGAAGTTTATAAATAGTACCTTGTGATCTACTAAATTGAAAGCAGTGCTAAAATCCATTTGTATTACTCAGCACTGAAACCCCTTATCAGGTTCTCTTGCAAATGGCATGTCGAGTCTAAAAGAGCATTGCATATTGATTATCAGCCAACAATTCTTTAAATTCTACACACTTATATAGTGGCATAAAATAAATTTTCTGTAACTTTGGAGAGGACAGGGAGAATAGAAATTGGCCTGTAAAAAAGTTAAGTATATCTTAGTTTAACCAGACCACTGAGCTGATTAACAGCTCTCCTAATTACTGCAGTCTGCATATATGCGATTCTTTGGAACCGGCACTGTATTACTAACCCTGTGGTCATCCACAAAGAAACTATGTCGACATAAAAATCTATAGCGATACTGAAATAAAAAATACACACACGAACACACAAAAGCAAAAGAGGTATTTAGAGAGATTAAAAACATGACTTCACTTAACATCATGAAATGTCATTTCGTTTTAACACAATTTTACTGCATAAAGATGAAAAATCAATAAAATTTACAGCCCAAAGGAGACAGAGAAATGCACGTGATGAAATACATCAAGCACAAAGCAAAAAAAAGGAGTACAAGTAAAGCTTCCTTGATATTATTCATTGAAATGAATAATCATTAATTTCAATAAAACATAAAATGATTAACTACTTTTTACAAGTGTTCTTAAAATTAATTTGCCTTGGACTGTCGTCACTGAGAAATGCCATATGGATTAAAGATGCAAAAATGGCTATTTTACACACACACAGTTTCTATGATAGGGCAAAATGGGTAAAACAAATGAAATATTCCATATATACTTGTGTATCATTTGGTCTCACGTATCATGCGAGCCTTAAAGTTTCATCCTTCAAAACATGATTTCATCATATATTTCATGTATCATGTGCGTTACATTTTCGATAGCCCAGATAACATTAGGCTAACCTCCTCCTCTGTAATTCCATCTTCTTGTTAAACAAATGAAAGTAAAAATAAATAAAAAATAGCCTTTACTAACTGAACAAATTTCATTTTTAGTAGATCATACTGTACTATGGTATGCTTGTAAAGCGAATTTAATTTTCAGTAAATTATACTAGGCTAGGATTTCAAACAAGATTACCACCTCTTATGATTAAGAACCACTTAGCATGGGCACCACTTGCCAAAGAACTGATATAAACAACATCGAGCATGGCATAAACAAATGAATCAGGAAACAGCTGTCTTGTGATTTCAAGGTATTTTATTTTAATACAAAGTATGTTAATTTGCATTTGTATATCCATTTTCTGTTTATGTACAAAAAATAAAAACAATAATCCCAGTAATAATCCAATTCCTTTCGCAACTAAAAAATTATTCTCCTAATGATTTCGGTAGTAGGTTTCACTCAACTGATTCTTAGAATGTAAACATTAGCCTAGCCTACTTAAATGCTATATAGCGAATGATCAGTTTTTCTTATGTTACGATGATATAACATGATAATGATGCTGTATAAATGGATTCAGTAAGTAAGATATCAGTTTCACTACCGTTACCTTTATCTTAAACATAACTGTAATAGCCTATTTGACTTATGCAAATGGATACTGTAAGTGTAACCAAGGATGGCCCAACTGAGGTTGGGGGGGGCCAGTTACCCCCCTAAATGTTGATTTTAAGTTAGTAAAAAATTACAGTATTTGTTGTTTAAATACACATCTGTATAGTGTGTGCATATATATGAGTGTGCATGTATATATGTATGTAAGAAATTAAGATTCAATATATATGACACACTCACACACACACAAACACATACATAGGCCTATACCAATTTAACTATATAGTTAGTAAAAATATGCATACAAACTTACTAATATACTATATATATATATATATATATATATATATATATATATATATATATATATATATATATATATATATATATATATATATATATATATATATATATATATACATATATACATATATATCACGATGAAGGAAACCTCTTTCCAAGCAACCTCACCCATTTTACTTCCGTAACTTAGCAGAGAAATAATTAAAATTCATTTCAATTGTTTTAATTACCAGAACTGTGGGTTTCACTCACCCCTTCATAAACTCTCTCCATCATTCCCCAAAATGGTTAAGCCTAACCCTTCTCTCTGTTCAAATGACTGCCTAAGGCCTTGTTTCCAGGTGACCTTGAAGATGCCTTCTTTTTGGCATCAAGCAGTGGGCAAGGGAGGAGCCAAGAAAAAAGAGAAAGTTGGCACTGCCCACCATGTTAACCCTTAAACGCCTGTTGGACATTTTAAACATCGTCCAAAATTGTCTGTCGCACGCCGAAAGTGGACGTTGCAAACGTTGACTGAAAATGCTTTTTTAAATATTTGCGGAAAAATAATTTTTAGGCCTAGTTTGAGGAAGATTTCAACCTGCGCCTCGGCGGATGCTGGGAGTTCACGGATCCAGCTGTTGTTTTGTTTCTGAGCGTCACCCAGACGCGCATGCACGAATTTCCCCCATCTCGCATCAGAGAGCATCAGATCAGCACCTTGGCGTGAGCGATATTTTTGACGCAGACGTGTTTTGTTAACTTTTTGAGTGTTAGCGTATTCGTGCAATGCAACAGAACGTTTGCAGAGATGTCACAAAGGCGTCAGGACGTGAAAGGCGCATACCGCCTGTCGGAAGTGAGCGTGTGAGGCGAGTTTTCAGACTGGGATGCTGGAGAGGACCCAGCATCCAAAGTGAATTTTAAAATTGCTCGGTCAACTTTGATTCGACCGAAATGATCGAAAAACGCATCCGTAAGCCATAATTATTACATTAGAGTAACAATCAATCATTTACCTTCATTTTGCAACAAACGGAAAGTCTCTAGCACAATATTTAGAATTTTGGTGAATTTTTTAAAAAAATTTTCCTCCGCTCCGCACAATCACTCCGCTGAAAAATCCTGTCATTTCTTGCGTCAGCTTGCCGTAATTTTTTCGCTAATTTGATATTATTCGTTACATAAAGTGTTATACATCAAAATGTGCAATTTCATTTAGAATACAAAAAAAATATATAATTCTTTTTAGCTCTTCACAGTTTTTAATATTTACATCGAAATCACGATAACTGACAAAATTTTAACATTCGGTCAACTTTGATCGACCGAAATGATCGAAAAACGCATCCGTGTTTGCCATAATTATTACATTCGAGTAACAATCAATTATTTAAATTTATTTTTCAACAAACGAAAAGTCTCTAGCACAATATTTAGAATTTTGTGAATTTTGAAAAATTTTCTCCACTCCAGCGCGCCCGAACTCCGGAAGAAAATCCTGTCATTTCTTGCGTCAACTTGCCGTAATTTTTCGCCGTTTCATATTATTCGTTACATAAAGTTTTATACATCAAAATGTGCGAAATTTCATTTAGAATACAACAAAAAAATATATCATTCCTTTAGCTCTTCACAGTTTTTTAATATTTACATCGAAATCACGATAACTGACAAAATTTTAACATTCGGTCAACTTGATTCGACCGAAATGATCGAAAAACGCATCCGTAAGCCATAATTATTACATTCGAGTAACAATCAATCATTTACCTTCATTTTTCAACAAACGGAAAGTCTCTAGCATCATTATTTAGATTTTTGGTGAATTTTTGAAAAAAAGTTTTCCTTCGCCCGAGCTCGAGTGAATTGACTGAAAATCTTGCATTTTTGCGTCAGCTTGCCGTAATTTTTCGCCGTTTCATATTATTCGTTACATAAAAGTGTTATACACCAATATGTGCGCAATGTCATTTAAAGTACAAAAAAATATGTCATTCCTTTAGCTCTTCACAGTTTTTTAATATTTACATCGAAATCACGATAACTGACAAAAAAATTTTAAACATTCGGTCAACTTTGATTCGACCGGAAAATGATCGAAAACAGGCCGTAAGCCATAATTATTACATTCGAGTAACAATCAATCATTTACCTTCATTTTACAGCAAACGGAAAATCTCTAACAATATGTAGATTTTTGGTGAATTTGAAAAAAAATTTCCTTCGCTTGCCTGCCCAGGTACACTGGTACCCAGGTTGAAAATTCTGTCATTTCTTGCGTCAGCTTGCCGTAATTTTTTCGCCGTTTCATATTATTCGTTACATAAAGTTTTATACATCAAAATGTGCATAATGTCATGTAGAATACAACAAAAATATATCATTCCTTTAGCTCTTCACAGTATTTTTATATTTACATTGAAATAACGATAAATAGAAAAATCAACCTTCAGTCAACTTTAACTCGATCGAAATGGTTCAGAAATGCAATTGTAAGCTGAAAACGTACAGGCTAGTAATATTCAATCAATTTCTTCATTTTGGCACAATTTGAAAGTCTCTAGCACAATATTTTGATTTTTGGTGAATTTAAATCAAAAAATTTTTTTACGTCCCAACCTGCAGAGCATGGAATTCATAAACATCATTTTGTGATAATATTTTCTCTGTGTTGCTTTAATCGTTTTACAATCTGTTATATACCAAAATCATCGCAATTTAGTGTACAATACAACTAAAAAAATTAACTCATTAGCTTCAAACCGTTTTCCTTACAGCGATTTGTATACAATTATATAGGAGTTTTTTCTAAGTCATATATTCCAATATTTATATATGATAATGATATTTTTTTTTTTATTTCTGATGGTTGCATACTAAACTTTAGGCAATGAGAAAAAGGAGCCAAAAATGAACTTTAATCCTGAAAACTAAGCGCCAGAGTGATTTTTGAAAAAACTTTTTTTTCCGCTTCAACGCTACCTCTCGGAGGGCCAGCATACAGGAGACGTTTTTGAAAATAGGGCTTCGGCGTTAAAGGGTTAAAAACCCTCCACGAGGTTAACTGATGCCATGTGGTCTATATCGAAAATGTGAGAAAGA
>NC_089742.1:94346859-94384359 GCF_040412425.1 Macrobrachium rosenbergii
TCCATCATGTGGACGATTGTTATTCCTAGCGGACCAAGGAAGCTCAATGCAACTGATCATTGCATTATTTAACCCAGCGGTAAGTCGGGAGTAATTGTGACAATTTCTCCCAGTTTTCCCCCTTCAACTGAATCTCATTTTTCTTGTTAAAATTTTCATCTCTAAAAAAGTCCGTAACTAAGAACCCATAGGAAAGCATATTCCCTTTGAAATAACATAACTTACCCTCCATGGTGTTAAAAGTACTATTCCTGATATAAGATTCATCCCTTGTGATTGATTAATTACTAGTGAGGGCTTCTTTAGTGCAAGATGTTATCTGGATACTCATTTTCCAGATGTGTGTATATACCTTGAGCCTGCAAATTCCCTCTTGCTTGGAGAAGAATCTGCATCATCAGTGCCCAGAAGCCACTGTTCAACATTCACTGAATTCAGCTGCTTTATAAAAACAATTGAAGAAGCTTACTAAATCTGTTGCAATCATTTCACATAGCATTGAGGTATCTATCTGTCCTGATTAGGACTAATATTTTGAGCTGCTGTTAGCTCCTGTAAATAATCCATTTCCTTTCATTTTACTTTTGTTGACACTAGTTGTTTCAGTAAGTTTACTTAACTAATCCATGTGTTTGTATAATAAACTTATATTTTGGTAATCCTAGTTTTCAGCTGATGACCTTGTCCATTTCATTATCTGTTCCTTAGAGCTTTGTTGTCCTTAGTTGGCAGAGTTACATGGGTCTTAGGTAGAGCAAGGTAATACAACTCTAATTAATCGATTGTTAAAGTAAATAGCTGACCGACCCACATAATATCGGCGATGACTTGCTACGGATCGCTGTAATTAATTAGCCATTAGCTGTTACTAGCTATCCCACAGAGATATAAAGAACCTGGAATAAATTAACTACAAATTAATTGAAAGCTGAAAGGCGGATCATATTAATATCATGCGATATCTCCCAAGCAAAGGACAGGCCAAGGTAAGTCATATTAATATCATTGTTATACGAAAAAGACACAGTAGGTAGGAAAAGTGTGCAATAAGTGAGAGTTCAATTTACAATTTACGAATATAGGACAATTAAATATTTTACAATTATTATTTGACAGTGTAGTCTTTGAAATCTCAGTCAGCCCACAATTCTTTCAAGGTCTTTAAGCTGAGTTACCAAGCCACCAGAGCTTTATTATTTTGCTATTCGTAAGCCAACAAGTAATACAAGATATTTGAACTAGCTGGCTTAGTGCATGACCAAAAGGGAGATTACTTGTGCCCAGTGTTTCTTTCATCTGGTAGGACAGACAATTTTGTAAGTCCACAGGATACAAGACAAAGAACCGTTGGCAACCTTAAGCGAATGACGAAAAATTCATCTCACTCTCACTCGAATCATATTCATTTTGCTTGCATTTTATATTAAATTTTGCTTGCCTTTTCATCCGTAACGTAAATAACAGTATCAGTGTTTAATTTCACATTTTGCCTTTTACATTAGCGTAAATCAGACTATAACGCGTCACATGCTCACCCCTTTGTATCGTAAAAGGCCCCGATGTGAGCGCAGCAGACATGTAGAATTAATTACAATAGCTCGAAAATCGTAATAAACTCTAGTTCCATCTTTTCATAACGTACAGTAATGTATGTTTGTGTTGTTTCAAGTTAAAACTTGCATTCCCACATCAGCATCAGTCGTTTTATAAGAGGAATTCGAGTATTTTGTTCCCCTTGTATTGTAAAATCGAGAAATGAGCTATGAGATTTGTATTCCTCCACCGAGTGATGTCATGAGCACAACCTGCATCCAGTAGAACCGCTCTTTAAGCGATTTAGCTGTGCACCGCGCTGTCACCTGATATGTTCGCCATCTTGTTGGCTGGCCGAGCCAAACAATAGCCGCCGCTATCGTGAACCACTGTGCCGGTATAAATGAGACATGTGTTTGTGTTTTCCTGTGACCAGCGCTCCCAACTTTGAATTGTCACTTCCAACTTCGCGGACAACAGACTACTTTGTGTCATGTATGCTTACCTGAATGAAGTTACCTTGATCTTTATAACAAGACTTCATTAAAGGACAACTAGGAACCATAAACTTATACTTACATTCTTTAAAAGAAAGTTAAATAAATTAGTTAGGAAAGTTAAATTAAGTTCCTACATAAAATATACATTCTTAGCATGGAAAGATATAAGGAACCTCAGGATAATTTAAATATATGTATGTAAAGTCTCTGCTGAGCGAGTTTTCTATGGTGACGTCCCATTTTCTTTGCCCCTACAATTCGTCACACCTGGCGTGACGGGTCACGCAGATCCAATCATTTAAACTATGTATATAATTATTTACCTGTCTCCAATTTGTATATCACGTATTCTTCTTTCGCAGGCATCAGATTGTATTCAACTCCATTTCTGTCCATTTGTATAATTCAAAGTGTATTCGTTTGCTGTATTTATTGTTAATTATTATCGACCTCAGGTCACCCTTGTTCTCATTGTATTCTGTGGCGGGACGTCAATCTGCCACTATATAAACCGCCTGGGTCACCAATAAAGCAGCAGTAATTTTTCCTGCTTGTTTTTTTTGCACCTCTTAAAGTGGTGACCCCAGAGTGGTTCCCAGAGTCATTAGCGGACTCACACGGCGACTCAGTCTTGGCTCCAGGAACTACCCACGCACCTAACAGACTCACAACGGTGCTGTAACCAGTGTTCGGGCGTCCTGACTCTCATTGGCAAATCACCAGCGTCATTAACGGACTCACAAGGCGCGCTTCCAAGTGCGTTTTGACACGAGTATCCCACTCCAATTAAGAGGGCAAGAGCGAGCATGGACGTGGAAATCCCCTTCCTCGTTCAGTTAACCACTAACCTCGCGGATTTGGATGTCTACCTCCCACCCATATTACCCACGCCCGCCCCCGTGCTGAGGCTCTCACGCTCCTCCACACCCCTGCCCACGCTCCGCACTCTCCCCTGCCTGGGGCCCTGCCTGGCAGGACAAGCAAAGGCAGCCCTGACCATAAAGCTGCCGCCTTTCATGCAGGGGAACCCGTCGGCATGGCTGTACAGGGTCGAGAGTCAATTCAGGCTGGCGGAACTCAACGTCGAGGTGCTACAAGCGGACACAGTACTCAATGCCCTGCTGGAGGAGATCTACAGGAAACTCATCCTGTGGGTGTCCGCCGCACGCCCCCAGGGCCGACACCGAAATGGAACGGATGGGAATATGCAAGAAGGCCTCCAGCCTGTGGGCCTCCCCTCTCCACATGGTGCAGAAACCGGACGGCTCCTGGAGACCCTGCGGCGACTACAGGCAGCTCAACCTCGCAACGGAACCTGACCATTACCCCCTGCCGAACATGCAGGATTTCACAGCCTCCTTCCACGGGGCCAAAATATTTTCTAAGTTGGATCTCTTGAAATCTTATTTCCAGGTACCAGTCGCACCAGAGGATGTCCCGAAGACCACCATCATCACGCCTTTTGGGTCCTACGTCTTCGCCTTCTCCACCTTCGGCCTGAGGAATGCGGGGGTGACTTTCCAGCGGCTCATGGACAGCATCCTGGGGGACCTGAAGTTCTGCGTCTGCTATGTGGATGATATCCTTATATTTTCCAGGTCCCACAAGGAGCACCAGAAACACATCCGGGCAGTCCTGCAGCGCCTGCAGGAGAATGGCCTCGTCATAAGGTTCAACAAATGCACCTTCGGCGTCCAGAAAGCTGACTTCCTGGGCCACGAGATATCCCCGGATGGTGTCCGCCCGTTCACATCTAAAGTCGCGGCTGTCACCAGGTTTCCTGTCCCCACCTCCGTCAAGGCCGTCCAGGAGTTCCTCGGGATGGTGAGCTACTACAGGAGGTTCATCCCCGGGATCACACACACCATGGCCCCCTGACAGAAACTCTGAAAGGCCAACCAAAATCCTTAGAGTGGGGACCCAGCCAGCAGCAGGCCTTCTCCCTGACGAAGGCCGCCCTCGCCGAGGCAACTGGCTTGGCCCACCAGGACCCCACCGCTCCCCTCAAGCTGACGACGGACGCCAGCAGAGTCGCCTGTGGAGCCATCCTGGAGCAGGTCGTCGATGGCGACCCCAGCCCATCGTCTTCTTCAGCAAGAAGTTCAACAGCACCTTCGACAGGGAACTATGCACAGTATACCGAGCAGTCCAGCACTTCAAGTTCCTCCTGGAGGGCATGCCCTTCACAATCTAAACGGACCACCAGCTGCTGGTCCACGTCTTCACCAAGCAGGGTGATGCATGGTCTTCCAGGCAGCAGTGACACCTCACGGCCATCGCGGAGTTCACCTGCTCCGTCAAGTACCTCCCTGGCAGGAAGAACCCTGTGGCAGACGCCCTCTCCAGAGTCGAGCTTAACGCGGTGCAGCTCGGGATCAACTATGAGGACCTCGCCAGGGAGCAGGCCGCCGACCCAGAGACCCCAGCCTACCGCACACCGCCATCACGTCCCTGAAGTGGAGGGACATGCCCCTCGCCCCCGAGGGCCCAAATCTCCTCTGCGACGTCAATACCAGCCAGCCCCGCCCCCTGGTGCCCGCCTCCCGCCGCCACCAGGTATTCAACGTCATCCACGGGCTGTCCCACCCCTCCAGCAAGACGACGGCCAAGCTGCTGTCAGAGAAGTTCGTCTGGCACGGAGTGCAGAAGGACACGAGGACCTGGGCGAGGCAGTGCCTGCAGTGCCAAACCAGCAAAGTGGGGCGTCACACCGAGTCTGGAATAGGTGAGTTTCCGCAGCCAGGGCGGCCCTACTCTCCAGTTGGATCAGCTACTTCGGCGTCCCTGACCACATTACTACTGACAGGGGCCCCGCCTTCCTGTCCGAATTATGGTCCGCCCTGGCACGGCTGCTGGGGACAGCTCATCACACCACCACGGCCTACAACCCCGCAGCCAACGGCTTGGTCAAGCGGTTTCACAGATCCCTGAAGGCGTCCCTCATGGCCTGCTGCACCGCTGAGGATTGGATATACCAGCTACCGTGGGTCCTCCTTGGGCTGAGAACCGCCCCCAGGGCCGACGGCGCCCCGTCCGCAGCTGAGAAAACCTACGGCAAGCCCCTCGTGGTCCCGGGCCAGCTAGTTACAGAGGACCGCCACAACCAATCTGTCTAGAGGCTTCACGACATAGTCGGCAAGTTCGCCCCCTGCAAGTGGACATATACCGACAGGTTGGTCACCTTCATGCTGCCAGGCTTGTCCTCCACCACCCACATCTTCGACAGGGATGACGCCGTCCGCCCGCCACTGACCAGGCCCTACAGGGGTCCTTCCGCGTGCTGGAGAGGAACAACAAGGCGTTCCTGCTCGCCCTTCACGGGAAGAACGACTGGGTGTCGGTAGATCGCATCAAGCCTGCCCTCCTAGAGGAGGACACAGACATCACCACACCGCTCCCTCCACCTGGACAGTTGTCATCGCAGCCGGCTCCCCATAAGAAGCGGGCAAGCGGCCGGCCCCGGAAACACCCGCCCACACCCGCAGCCAGCCGCCCCCACACACAGGGTGTTTCCCCGATGTCCTCACGTAGCCATGGCACCCTTCAGCGCCCCAGCAGATACGCCAACTAATCAGACATTACCCAACGCTTGTGGGGAGTATTTGTAAAGCCTCTGCTGAGCGATTTTCTATGGTGACATCCCATTTTCTTTGCCTCTACAATTCGTCACACCTGGCGTGACGGGTCATGCAGATCCAATCATTTAAACTATGTATATAATTATTTACCTGTCTCCAATTTGTATATCATGTATTCTTTTGCGGGCATTAGATTGTATTCAACTCCATTTCTGTCCATTTGTATAATTCAAAGTGTATTCATTCACTGTATTTATTGTTAATTATTATCGACCTCAGGTCACCCTTGTTCTCATTGTATTCCGTGGCGTGACGTCAGTCTGCCGCTATATAAACCGCCTGAGTCACCAATAAAGCAGCAGTAATTTTTCCTGCTCGTTTCTTTTTCACCTCTTAAACATACAGGTACACAAAATCAAGAATTTTACCAAGAATTAATAAGAGCATGGTGAAATAGGGCACACTAATATTGGCAGATAGCCCATTACATAACATAGCCAAATTAATCAGAGTATTCGAGCTCTACAATGTAACACAAGACCGTGTCAAAACGAAAGCCATTATAGAGCTATTGAAAATTTTATTTTTGCGTAATTATTATTAGTGCACTTCAGCAGTCGTCTGATTCTAAGGAGTCTAATCACAGGGGCTTCAACCATATTCCTGGTTGGAACGACTTTATCAAGGAATTCCATCATGAAGCACGAGATGACTGACTATTTAGCATGGAAGGAATCTAGTAATCCAAGGGAAGGACATATCTATGATCAAATGAAATTTTCTAAAGCTCAGTTCAAAGGGAAGTTTAGATCTCGTAAAGAAAATGAGGGAGGAAATTACATCCAATAAAATTGCTACGAGTCTTAAAGGGAGTATGAAGAAGTTTTGGGGAAAAATAAATAAGAAAAGAAAATACCAAGCCTTCTTACCAGACATAATAAATAATGCGAGCGGTTTTGAAAACATTGCCGAATTATGGAAAGAATATTGTTCTAAACTGTTTAACGACCCTACTCATCCTGTCCCAGACCCAGTGGAGGAGATTCAAAGTCAGCAAGGTGTTACAGAACAAATGTAAATTAAATTTCGAATGCTTTAGGTTCTCTGAACTCTTCCAGTAGCCCTGGACATAATGGACTGATATTAACTCTTAACTGAGGCTCATCCGGTACTTAAAGTTTTACTGAGTTTGTTCTTCACTTCCTGTTTCTGTCATTCATACTTACCAAGAGCTCTTATTCTGGTTATACTTTCTCCTTTGATTAAAGATAAAAATGCAGACCACAGTGACATATCAAATTATAGGCCGATTGCTCTATCCACTGTTACCTCAAAAGTTTTGGAAGCAATTGTATTGGAGAGATGTAAAAAGTACGTATGGCAAGAGACAACCAGCTCTCATATAAATCCCATCATGGAACGGAAATCCCTGTTCATATTCTTAAACACATAACCGTATTTGCTTGTTTCATGGATATATCTAAGGCTTTTGATAAAGTGTTTCATAAGATGTTATTTGAAGTACTGTTCCTTGCTAAATTATTAAACTGCTAGGCGAGTGATATAAAAATCAGCAAATGATTGTCAAATGGGGCCATATACTTTCAATTAAAATTTCCACCTCATGCGGAGTGAGACAGGGAAGTTTACTTTCACCTTACCTGTTCAATGTACATATGGATGACCTCTCACATAGGCTGAGTCAAATTACAGCGGGATGTTATTTAAACAACATGATTTTAAACCATTTGTTGTATGCCGATGATATTGTTCTATTTGATCCTTCAGTAGGTGGGCTACAGCAGCTTGTAAACATTTGTCGTGACTTTATGTTTGGCAGGCTTCTATTGTTAAATGTAAATAACACCAAATGTATGATTTTCTTCTAAGAGTAAGATCTGTCCAACTAACATATCACCTATCGTTGTCAACAGTGCAAGAATAGATTTTGTACCAAATATAAAGTACCTAGGGTATTATTATTTTACTGCTCAGAATTCTGACAATGGCCATGTAGGCTACTGTAGAGTATTCGTCCAGAGGTCTGTGTGCGAGGGGCAACATGATTTTACGGAACTTTTCTGAACGTAGCAATGATGTAAAGAAAATGTTTTTTCAGAGTTTTTGTACAAGTTTTTATGGTATGTCTTTAGTTGTCAGACAAAACAACGAACTATGAATAAGTTAAGGGTATGCTATAACGGTTGCCTAAGGGTCATGGGCATGTCGAGGCATGCAAGTGCATCTGCTCTTTTCTGTGGATTTTGGTCAGCCATCTTTTCCAGAATTGAGACGCAAAAATATAACATACTATTTGTAAAGGCTGAAGAATTCTGAAAACTGTATTATGATGACAGTTGCCCACCCAGTTTATTTGTGTAATTCAATTATTTTCAAACACTGGAAAAGCCTTATTCATGATTAGTGTATTTGGTGCGCTCCATGTATAAGAATATAGTATTTCTTTATGATGTTTTATTCTGATATGCTACATATGTTTATGTCCTTTTAGTATGAAAATCGCTTAGTTTCATAATCCGCATCTCATTCACATCATAATTTTCACCTCTCTTTCATAATCATTTCTCATACTTATTTTCAATCTCATCCTTTTAAAATTTTAAGGTTGTTTATGTATGTTTATGTGTCTGTTTGTCTATGGCCATTGTGTCCGAAATAAAGTTTTGAATTTTGAATTGAATTTTTGAATCTTGAATAACTCCTGGGACTTCTGTGTCCCTGCTAGTATTCATGTTTTTTTCCTTTCTCATTTCTCACGCAGTGTGAACTTTCCCTACCCACTTGTGTGCTAGTACTTGCTTCATTTTTTTTTTTTTTCTTTTCTCCACTTTTTTTATACAGAAAGAACGAGCTGACATAAAGAGAAACACCTCTGTCCCACAGATAGTTGAGGACAAGTTAAGTGTAGTGATGTAAAGAAAGATTAAATAGGGAAGCATAAGACTAGAGAGAGAGACGAAAAAAAAGAATAAAGAGAGAAAGAGAGAGAGAGAGAAAAAAAAAACAGAATAAAGAGAGAGAGAGAGAACAACAATTAAGCCTTGGGTGTTATGCATTACAAGGCTAGAAATGTCAAGTAAGCTGACAGCAGGAAACAGTCTTTATACGAACTCAAAACAGTGAGAGAGTGTATCGCACCCAGGGCCATAAAACCAATCATAAAATCTTGAACCTGTGCCCTTGTGACTGAGCTGACTGAGCACCTCGTCAGGAGTCAATGTTCCAGCCATATCTATAACCCCGCCTTCAATAGGAGGCGTTTACATGAAATTCCATGAAAAGGGGCTGGACAAAGTGAAGTAGTTCACCATTTCTCCAATTAGACATTCTAGGGAGGAGCTACTCCTCCTGAGGTCATTTCCAATCAAATCTTCTAAGGACAGACTTTGACAACACCCACAACTGTCCTTCCTAATCAAGCTGTTCGAGGGGAGGCCTTACAGATAATATCTTCCAGTGAGGTAACTTCAAGGGAGGAGATGGAAGATAGCAAGGAGAAGTAGGGGTTCCAGAGAAGCCAGAAGCCAGAGAAGGAGAATAGAGTTGCTAGTCACCAATACGAGAAGACACAGCACTTCCCCTAGCTCCCGTGGTCCCAACCAGACTCTGACCGTGGGCTACTTAACCAGATTTGGTCCACGGGCTACTCAACCATACCCTGACCGCGGGCTACTTAACCGGACAGAAACTGAACTTTGACTAGCAAGAGTGGTTATCAAGAGAGCAAAACTGTAACTGTAATTGTACTTGTGTATGTAATTAACTTTCATCATTAAAGTAAGAAGCTACCCATTTTGTTTCCATTACGCCTTTCTGAGAGAAATAATTACATTTCATATAATCCCTTCTGAATAATAAACTCGTGAGCTGCTGACTATGGGAAGAGACGCTGTGGACGAATACGTCGCTGACTTAGAAGAAAGACACAGGTAAGGAGGGAACAATAATATGTCACACGAGTTATGAAAATAAACTTGTGCACGACATAAAATTGGTGGCAGTGCTATAGGATCCAAAAGGTGAGACGAAACAAACAAACATTAACAGAAATATCAGTGCAATTACTTTAGTTACAGTGAAACGAAAATCTACAACACGAACTTAGATTTTATGACGGCAAGCAAAACTTATACGAAGAAATAAAATCCTACAATGAAGCGTCAAACAGAAGTGAACATAAACTGTAATGGTACGCAACGGAGAAGCAAAACACATAGTGCAATTAACCACAAAACAGTGAGCCAGCACATCGTCGAGCAACAACAGGCAGCGAGTGTGTTTAACAAAGTACCGCCACGAGTGTATTTCAACAAACTCCGAAGGTGACTACAAAAGAATTCCGTAATATCAACAACCTGTAAGTTATCGAGGAAGTGAGATTTACTGTTCTCTCTCTTCAAATGTGTAAAGAAGTGAAGAATTTTTAGATTTATATATACTAGAGTAAAGATTATTTAACCTCTCGTTATCAAATTGAAAATTAAGGAAACTCTCTCTCTAGTGAATTAATTTTTTTTCTTTTTGCAAGTGTAATTACAATTATTACTCTCTCTATGATAAATATTTGTTTGGTAAATAATTTAGAAAGGGAATTCTTATTTTTCTCACTCGGATGGTGATAAATATTTTGAGTAAGTATATGCAAATTTGTGTGCTCATTGTGATAAATATTTTTATAGCCCCGTTGGCTAGGTCGGTAGAGCAGCAGCCTCAGACTTCTTAGAGGTCTGTGGCATGGGTTCAAATCTGCAGCCGACCAGTCAGAGAGGCAGACACTTTGCTATCCGTGTAGACACCCTGGGATTATGTATGTAATCAACGGATAGGTTTGCTGAAAAGCAAATGGGTGTTACAGACTAATACACACACAAACAAAGCCACTCCAACACCTAAAAACATAACAGACACCTTACACGTTTCAAACAGTCGACCTACCCACGCAACAACTTCTCGCTGCTGGGAGAAAGGGAGCTAGGGATTTGGTACGATACATGTACACATGCTCTACCGAGGTCTAAGCGATGTCAGGCAGTGCAGCCGATCGAGGCTACGTCTACCCCAACCCCAAATCAAAGTCCTTCAAAAGAAGGCATCGTGCTGACCCCATATAAAAAATTGGAAAAAGCATGTTAAACGAAGAAGAAGAAGAAGATTGTGATGGATATTTTTTTTCCTTCATGATATGATGCCCAATTTCACACAAGATTTTTTTGTGTGTATTTGAATAATAACTTTTGAAGGATTTATTTTACTTGTGTGCCTGAACTCAATTTAATAATTTAATTTTTTACTATTATGTTTTGATAGTTTCTTTTATTTTATGGTACTGTGTGCATAGTGTAACATTTATATATATATATATATATATATATATATATATATATATATATATATATATATATATATATATATATATATATATATATATATATATATACATATATATATATATATATATGTATGTATATATATATATATATATATATATATATATATATATATATATATATGTATATATATATATATATATATATATATATATATATATATATATATATATATATATATATATATATATATATATATATATATATATGTATGTATATATATATATATATATATATATATATATATATATATATATATATATATATATATATATATATATATATATATATATATATCTTTATATATATATATATATATATATATATATATATATATATATATGACTATTTATCACATCACCGTGATTCATATACAATCAAAAATTACAAACGTCCTTTAATATTTAAATTCACTCTACACTCCGAAGTAATATATTTTCATATATGTTGCGAAGGGGAATTTTTAGGTGATAATAAGTCCACCGTCCCGTGGGATCGAACCAGCGACGGACAGGGAATCAGGACTACAGTGACACGCTAACCAGTCGGCCACCTCTTGTGGCCGACTGGTTAGCGTGTCACTGTAGTCTTTCCCCGTCCGTCGCTGGTTCGATCCACGGGACGGTGGACTTATTATCACCTAAAAATTTCTTCGTAACATATATGAAAATATATTACTTCGAGGTAGAATAATTGATATTAAAGGACGTTTAGAAGCTTTCTGATTATATATATATATATATATATATATATATATATATATATATATATATATATATATATATATATATATATATATATATATATATATATATATATATATATATATAAAGTGGTGTGCTCAATTTGAATAATTTTATTGTAAAATGCAAAGAGTCTTTGATGAATTACTGAACACAGTTAGCCATTCACCGTACAATTTAAGACCGTTGACACTCAGACGTAGCTGAATTCCAAGACTAGTTTCCCACTCAACTTTAGTGCAAAGAAATACTAACAATAATAACACAACTAACCATAACCAAAATAATGTTAATAATTCTAATAATACTAACAGTAATAATAATAGTAACAATACTAATAATACTCGCACCTTCCAATATCGCAATATGAATCAAGCAGCTGTAATAACAACAGCCACACTCTTCTGTGGGCAAGTGGATGATTCAAATCCTGGCAAAAGTTGACTCGAATCTTATACAGTAAATCATTGGCTCTTAGTTGCAGATAGTCGCATATCTTCAGGGGGGGAATAAGAGTGAAAGAGCTAAAATAAATGAAGCCTTGATTCTTGTAAGTTCAGAACTCGGTGACGCCCACAAAACTCTGAATTCCACGAGTTTTAGCAAACTTAATAACTATGCGGAATTCAAAGAAATTTTTTTATCACTCTGGGAACTCGTAAATAAGACTGACAGTTTATATAACATAACCAGATTCCTTAACCCGCAATATGAAACAATAGCAAATCTTTACGGAAGTGTTGAGAATGCAATAGGTAAAATAACAGAAGACTTAAAGAAAACAGGCATCACCATAGGAGATAAGGCACAGTTTGGTGATGATGGCAATAATTTACTTGATCTAAGACATGTTTTGAATTACTGGTCATTTGGAACAATATATAATGCCCTTGGAGAAGATGAAAGGAAGGCTTTCAGGAAAATAAAAATTGATCCACAGAAAAACAGCCTTCAAACATTGAAAACAATGAGAGAAGAAATACAAAAGAAAGAGATAAATCTCTCCAAGGAATTTGTAGGAATGACAGAAGCACAAAATGAAAGGAAAGGCAGAAATAATAATCCTACCTTTAGAATGAATAATAAGATCTATGATAATTCCAGACAAGTAGAGAATAGACCAACTACCTTTCAAGGAAAATATGCCCAAAATACTAAAAGAAAATGGAATCCAAACCAGAAAGGAAGACAGAATCAAACAAAGGGTGGTCCTCCCAAACCTTATAAATATGGTCAATACTCAGACATAAATAATTCAACCCAAGTGAACTATTCCGCTCAAGGAGCGAGACCAAAGACAGCCTGTGAAAACTCAGGGTATACAAATCATTCCACAAACGAGTGCAGAAGGCCTAGGATCTGCACGATTTGCAAGAAAGTAGGACATTTAACCAGGAATTGCTGGTTCGGGAACAAAGAAACAAATAAAGAAGTGGTTGAATTAAGCAGCAATCACCCAACACCAAATAAGTCTTCAAGTCAATGACAATTTATCCTTACACATAAGACAGCAAGAAAGTTCCTCCAAGAAGATAATATAAAAACAGAACAATTAGCGAAAAAAGGGGAAGTGAAGGGTCATCCTCATTTTCCAATTTACAGAGTAAGGAAGTAGTAGTCTCCATGAGAGAAGAAGAAATAACCAGAAAGGATTTAACTATCATTAAAGTTCCCATAAATGGAAAGATATGTACTGTACTCATGGATTCAGGTAGCACTGTGAACATAATAGATAAAATAACTTCAACCAGATACTTAGGCGTTGAAGAAACGTTAATTCAGGGTCAAAGCAGAATAATAAAAGGAGTAGCGGGTAAACAGATTAAAAGTTTAGGAAATGTGAACTTAGAAATAGACATTTCGTCACATAAATCTGTTGAAAGTTTTCTAGTTCTAGAAGACAGATTTTTCCCCGCACAAGTATTGTTCTCATTTAACCTAATGAAGAGATGTGGAATCATCCTGGACTGCACAGAAGGAAAGATTAGCCTGAAAAAGGATAATCAAAGGAGCGTATGCTTTACGCTTGAAGAAGAAAAGTTTCACCCAAATCTGATCAGTTTGTCTGAGACGGCTTCGGCAAGCGAGAAAGACATACATAAAAGACATTACCATAACGAGAACAATCCAAATAAAAGAGAAAAAGATAGAAAAGAGGAATTCCCATGATTGCAGAGTAGAAAATCAAGATGTGCACATCAAGAAACTATATACTCCAAAGAAAGAAATGACCCAGATACAAATAATGGTGATCACCGAGATTCTGAATATAACGAAAAACAAGGCGCCTATACTGATAAATATGCAGAGATAAATACTGATACCTATAGCAATGCAGTAATAGGTTGTAATAATGAAGGGAAATTACTAAACGAAGTATTGCTGTTTAATAAAATAAATAAAGCAGATATAAATAATGTAATAGCAGTAACTGAAGAAACTAGTGAATATACGGAACATTGTTACTTTGCAGATATAGAAGATGAAGAAATATGTTGCGTAAGCACTGCTGATGACAATAAAATACAGTTCACACTTAACAGACAAGTAACTTTGCATCCAAAGGGAAAAGAAGAGAGAGAGGTGAAAGACGTCCTGTTATTAAATGAAGAATTGCCAGATTTTGTCAGAATGGATAACTCATTGGTCCACTTGAAGGGTAATACTTGTGAAGTTTATGTCCAAACTACTCAGATAACAAACTATTTATCCAGACTTAAGTATAAAACCTTCCTCCCTCCTTATGAAAGGAAGTAGCATTGCTAGTACTAGGAACTAGTCACCCACAAGTGCCAAAGCAACCAAAATTGATTCCCCTTTTCCACAGGGCCACTAACCTGAGGCACCGTCGTAATCAACTGAAGCGCTTACCTATCTGCTTCCTCTTACCTTTCCTTTTCCTCCTACTTATTACTTACGCTCTGCTTGGGCAGAGTGCATTTCCCCTTAGTACAATTAGTTGTACTCCAAGAAAGTGTTCATTCCTCGGAACACACCTTCACCCTAGTGCCAACAAGAAAAGTCCTGCGTGACTAAGCAACTGCACCTCTACCTCAAGATACAGAGTGCCACCAGTGTGGCCTCTGCAAGGCACACTCACCCACAGTGCCGCCTTATTGAAAGGGGCCATTCCCTTGAAGTGTTACCACAGTTAAGAGCCACTTCCCTATCTCACTTTCCTTCCCTACCAACGACCGTACCCATCCTAACCTACCAGAACCATGGCAACAGAACATTACCGAACATTCATGGATCTGGGGAAGGAGGTAGGTCTCATGGGACAGGATGTCAGCAAGTGGGTGAAAGAACAACTGGATGACTTATCCCAGAAGGAGAAGCAGGAGAGAGAGGAACAGTGGAAGTATGATGAAGAACAGGCAGCTAGAAGATGCAAGGGAAGATAAGAAAAGACAGCATGAATTAGCCCTCGAGGAAAGCAAGCTAGCTCTCAAGAAGGATCTCAAGCTAGAAAAGGCTTGAAAGGAAAGTGCCGAAGCTCTAGCTACCCAATGAGCCTCCAACCCTACACTTGCTGTGCCAAATGCTCCAATATCAAGTATTAATTCCCTAGTCCCCAAGTGGACTGAGGAAGACCAGAGTCATGGTTGGAGGAAATAGAGACCATCTTTGATAACTACAGCACCACCGAGATGGAGAGGGCCTTAGTGCTTGCCAAGCACATGGAAGGTAAAGCCAAGGCAGCCCTCCATTTGCTGGAAAAGAATCAAAGAGGCAACATGGTAGAAGTTCATAGGGTCAGATAATCTGGAGAAAAGGAGACTGCGGTTTCAAGGTCTCGCCAGGTAAGTCGGCTGGTCCTGGGCTGAATGGCCCTATCCCAAGACCCAAGCCAGTACCCGTTGGTTCAGCTCCCTGTCATGCACCTTGTTCGAGGACCTCTTCAATCAGACCATGCTGGAGGATCTCTTTCAATGTGTCCCTGGGCCCCTTTTTGTGTATCTCAATGACAAGCAGCCCGCAACAATTATGGAAGCCTGTCATATGGCCGATTCCTGTGAGACCTACAGTCAGTCTCACAGCACGTCTCAGTGGCACAGTGTGCCTCCCGGCTATCTCTTGGGGTCGACTCGCCCGAAGAATGGACTACCAGGTAAGCCCACGTTTACCTACTGCAAGAAGGTGGGACACCCCAAATCCGAGTGCTGTTACATGATGGGCGCTAACAAGCAGCTTTCTCCCAATAACCAGAACTCCTCTCCATCCACTTCCACTCAGTCCTCTCCACCAACGACCACCGTAGGTAACTGAGCCCCCACAAAGGGCACTTGTCGATCCTGTGGCGCTACCAGCTCCTACAGTGCTGGATATCCGGCCTGCCCAAATTATGTCCCATCCACCAAGTTTGTCAACTTGATAAGCACCACGTCCTCCATGGCTGGGCCATGGAAGATATCTCACCCCGAGAGGGTGGACACTCAGCCCATCTCAGTGGCACCCCTTGATTGCTCTAGCCTTCCAATGGACCTACTGGTTGCAGTAGACGCTGCAGCAGACAACAGCTTGATTGACAGGCCCCAAGCACCAGCCAGTGCCACTGTTGATGAGCAAACTTGGTGGGAGATGAAATGGGTAGAGGGCCACACCAAATCCATCCCCACAGTCGAGCTCCAGGTCACGACACCTTGGGGCATGCTACCTCACCGCATTGGTGTAGTGAGTGGAATCAGGCCTGGAGTGGAATTCCTGTTGGGTTGGGACCTCCTCTGGGGAAACCATTCTCCAAAGCCACTCCCTGGCCCCGCTACCTCCTCAATGGAAGCATCAACTGGGACATACCAACCAAGAGCACAGCAACTTTGACTGGCATGCCACCAAAATAAGAATTACCTTCCGCCCGCCGAAGTGGTCGATGTACAGGGCACACTCCGTGCAACTCCAGGCCTAATCCTCCCTCTTCATGAAAGGACATTAACAGAAAGCAATACTGGGAGGGGTGCCCTAATAAACAATGCCCAGAGGACACCACAAACCAAGCATCTCCAATAGGCTCTGACCTCCAACTGGGACAGGAATCTCAGTCTCAGCCAAACTCAGGCCATCTGAGAGGTATTGCACCTTCGGACCCCTCGTCAGGCATACCTGATCACCAATCCCTGCCAGTGCCACTTGCGAGCCCTGAGCAGTGCCACGCTCCGTCCATCTCAGACATTGAGCCACCACAAGAATTTAACCCTGTGCCTGATCCTACCATGGTGCCAGCTCCAGATCATGACACGGATCCTCCTACGGGAGATCCAGGAACCTTCACCAAGCTGATCCTAGCAACATGCGAGCCTCTAGCTCCCGACGATTCTTCTTCTTCCCCACAACCGTCCACCGAGGATGAATCTCTAGTGGACCTGATTGCTTCACCTACTCTGGGAGACTAGGAACTGGACTCCCTGGACGCAGAAGCGGAGACCATTCTTGCTTCAGTTGTCACAGCAACCGGAGTAGGGAGCCCTCTGAGGTTACCCTTGACTTCATACCCGACAGCCCTTCTGGCCGCTCCCCAGAGTTGGTGCCCCAGTCACCTCCTGGGACTGTCATAGATAGGCCTTGGAGGAACCCAAAGAAGAAAAAGGGGCAGAAGAGAGCCAAATGGTTGCAAGAGCCACAAGCTCACCCTGGCACTTGTGCCTCCTTGGCACAATGCCTTTCCATCTTAGAGTGATCTGGCTCCTACCCAGAGGGGTAGCTGGCATGATCTCTGCCTTAGTAACACCATAGTAACATCCAAGACCAGATGCAGTAAGTAGTAGTAGTAACCTTGCAACTTTAAGTCTTGTAATGAGTAGAAGTAACTTAGTAAGCATAATTTGTTAATCCAGTAATCATAATTATTGTGTATAGAGCCAGTGAGCTCACAACACACATGGCATACTACCTCAGTTGAGGAAAGCATTTTCCACATAAAACCAAGGAGGAACTTCAGGGTACTCCTTTGTTTACTGTGTCTGTACATTCTAGAGTAAGAAATTGTATACTTGTAAGAATATTGTAATTTAGCTAGTTCATTGTCACTGAAGTTGGTGCTACTGCAGTGTTCTAATAGGTTGTGTCATAAAAGATACAATTGAATGTACCATTTGTCTAGGAATAAAATTTCACTATCATCAGAGGTAGCACATAAATATCCATAGGCACCTTTGAGTAGTGTTAGGAGTCCCTTAGTAAGTAAGTTACGAAAGCTAGTAGCTAGGTAGATCCTTAGCTAGCCACATTGCAAGGACAAAACCTATTCAGGGAAAAGAGTAAAGTAATCAAGACAAACACCTTGTTTAGTACAGGTCTTCACACCCAAAAGGGAGTGAATGCCTTCTTAAGGGGGGGGGAAGCTTTTATAAATATTGCTTTTCAACCTCTCTTCCTTGCCTCTTGGTAGAATAGTAAATTAATTTTCTCTTAGAGCTGGGAAGAAAGTGTAGATTTCTCGCATAAGAAAGAGGAGAGCAGGAAGAAGCAAGGATTGTTTTCAAACTAAGCTTGCCAACTGACCAAAGTTTGGGAATTTTAAACTCATAAGCTTCATAGAGGGAGTATGGTTTTGCTAGGCCAGACTTTAGATATACTGTCCTTAAAACCCACTTTTCTTTGAGCTATGTACTCGTGAGTCTTTGCCATTTTCCAGATGATACCCTCGACTGTTGCCCAAAGTACGCTTGGGGGAGGAGCCCCGAAGGTGACGCGACCCAAGTCAACCCGACATTGGTGATTCTAAGCTCAGCTAGCATAGAAAACAGACGTGTTCAGTGCTTTCTTTGTTTCTCCCCCTTTGTCACCATCATGTGGGACGATTGTTATTCCTAGCAGACCTAGGAAGCCTAATGCAACTGATCATTGCATTATTCATCCCAGTGGTAAGTCGGACTGTGACAATTACTCCCAGGTTTCTTTCTCTTCAACTGAATCTCTAATTTTTCTGATTCAAATTTTCATCTCTTCAAAAGTCCCTAACTAAGAACCCCTAGTAAAGCATATTCCCTTTATGAAGTCATATATTAATTGCATTCATTGTAGTCTAGTGAAATAATATAGTATTTCTTAATCAAGTTTAATTCACAAAACTTTAATTTATTAAGAAAGCAATTTGGTTAAGTAAGATTCAAACCATTAACTTTCACTCAAGTTTTAAACATATACTTGATTAGTATTAAACTCAAGACAAATGTTCACCAAAATATTACTGATTGGAATACACATAAATATTTTCAGAAATCTCAATAATAAGTATGCACTAACAAAATGCTAAGTAATCACCAACACAAAACTTTGTAACCCAATAATTATAAAATTAGAGTAATATGATAGCACAGACATTAAGAATGAATTATGCAAAAATGGAAACATACCAATAGCCATTTCTAAGACAAAAATATGTTTAAAGATTATATCAATCTTTCAAAAGATTACCTTCACTTTTAAAAAAGGTTAAACTCAAGTCTTTCTAAGACTTTCTCAAAGACAACACTGCCAAGTCAGAATGGCATACACAATGATATATAATTAGCAGCAAGACACATTAGAACTCACAATAAGAGATGTTGTTCATCTCTTACCAAAATAATAACTCTCTTTCACCTAGAACATCACTTTAACTCTTAACATAACAAAAACCAGTAATCATCACATTACCTTTCCTTAATCACATCACCGTGATTCATATACAATCAGTAAGCTACAAACGTCCTTTAATATCCAATTCGATCTACCTCGGAAATAATATATTTTCATATATGTTACCGAAGGGGAATTTTTTTTTTTTTTTTTAGTTGATAATAAGTTCGTCGTCCCGTGGGCTCGAACCAGCGACGGACAAGAACTCAGGACTACAGTGGACGCTTAACCCACATGGCTAGCAATTGAGATTTAAGTGGATATCGGCTCCCATATACAAATCTCCCGTCGAACTCAGGTGTTTGTATTTAGAGACGATGTCCACCCACCTCTGCCACGTTAACCGTGTAGTGCGTTTGTTGCACGCAGCCATTTTATGACTTTTCATCACATCACCGTGATTCATATACAATCAGTAAGCTACAAACGTCCTTTAATATCCAATTCGATCTACCTCGGAAATAATATATTTTCATATATGTTACCGAAGGGGAATTTTTTTATTTTTTTTAGTTGATAATAAGTTCGTCGTCCCGTGGGCTCGAACCAGCGACGGACAAGAACTCAGGACTACAGTGGACGCTTAACCCACATGGCTAGCAATTGAGATTTAAGTGGATATCGGCTCCCATATACAAATCTCCCGTCGAACTCAGGTGTTTGTATTTAGAGACGATGTCCACCCACCTCTGCCACATTAACCGTGTAGTGCGTTTGTTGCACGCAGCCATTTTATGACTTTTCATCACATCACCGTGATTCATATACAATCAGTAAGCTACAAACGTCCTTTAATATCCAATTCGCTCTACCTCGGAAATAATATATTTTCACATATGTTGCTGAAGGGGAATTTGTTTTTAGTTGATAATAAGTTCGTTGTCCCGTGGGCTCGAACCAGTGACGGACAAGAACTCTGGACTACAGTGGACGCTTAACCCATACGACTAGCAAGTGAGGTATAAGTGGATATCGGCTCCCATATACAAATCTCCCATCGAACTCAAGTGTTTGTATTTAGAGACGATATCCACCCACCTCTGCCATGTTAACCGTGTAGTGCGTTTGTGCAGCCATATTATTTTTATCACATCACCGCAGCCATATTCATGACTTTTTATCATACGGAAAATAATGTATTTTCATATATGTTACCGAAGGGGAATTTTTTTTTAGTTGTTAAAATAAGTTCGTCGTCCCATGGGCTCGAACCAGTGACGGACAAGAACTCAGGACTACAGTGGACGCTTAACCCACACGGCTAACAAGTGAGGTGTAAGTGGATATCAGCTGGCTCGAGCCCACGGGACAACGAACATATTATCAACTAAAAAAAAATTCCCCTTCGGTAACATATATGAAAATCTATTATTTCCGAGGTAGAGCGAATTGGATATTAAAGGACGTTTGTAGCTTACTGATTGTATATGAATGACGGTGACGACGAACTTATTATCAACTAAAAAAAAAAATTCCCCTTCGGTAACATATATGAAAATATATTATTTCCGGTAGAGCGAATGGATATTAAAGGACGTTTGTAGCTTACTGATTGTATATGAATCACGGTGATGTGATAAAAGTCATAATATGGCTGCGTGCGACAAACGCACTACACGGTTAACATGGCAGTGGTGGGTGGATATCGTCCCTAAATACAAACACCTGAGTTTGACGGGAGATTTGTATATGGGAGCCGATATCCACTTACACCTCACTTGCTAGCCGTGTGGGTTAAGTGTCCACTGTAGTCCTGAGTTCTTGTCCGTCGCTGGTTCGAGCCCACGGGACGACGAACTTATTGTCAACTAAAAAAAAAATTCCCATTCGGTAACATATATGAAAATATATTATTTCCGAGGTAGAGCGAATTGGATATTAAAGGACGTTGTAGCTTACTGATTGTATATGAATCACGGTGATGTGATAAAAAGTCATAATATGGCTGCGTGCGACAAACACCTACACGGTTAACATGGCAGAGGTGGGTGGATGTCGTCTCTAAATACAAACACCTGAGTTCGACGGGAGATTTGTATATGGGAGCCGATATCCACTTATACCTCATTTGCTAGCCGTTTGGGTTAAGCGTCCACTGTAGTCCTGAGTTCTTGTCCATCGCTGGTTCGAGCCCACGGGACAACGAACTTATTATCAACTAAAAATTCCCCTTCAGTAACATATATGAAAATATATTATTTCCGAGGTAGAGCGAATTGGATATTAAAGGACGTTCGTAGCTTACTGATTGTATATGAATCACGGTGATGTGATAAAAAGTCATAATATGGCTGTGTGCGACCAACTCACTACACGGTTAACATGGCAGAGGTGGGTGGATGTCGTCTCTAAATACAAACACTTGAGTTCGACGGGAGATTTTTGGGAGCCGATATCCACTTATACCTCACTTGCTAGCTGTGTGGGTTAAGCGTCCACTGTAGTCCTGAGTTCTTGTCCGTCGCTGGTTCGAGCCCACGGGACAACGAACTTATTATCAACTAAAAAAAAATTCCCCTTCGGTAACATATATGAAAATATATTATTTCCGAGGTAGAGCGAATTGGATATCAAAGGACGTTTGTAGCTTACTGATTGTATATGAATCATGGTGATGTGATAAAAAGTCATAATATGGCTGCGTGCGACAAACGCACTACACGGTTAACATGGCAGAGGTGGGTGGATATCGTCCCTAAATACAAACACCTGAGTTCGACGGGAGATTTGTATATGGGAGCCGATATCCACTTATACCTCACTTGCTAGCCGTGTGGGTTAAGCGTCCACTGTAGTCCTGAGTTCTTGTCCGTCGCTGGTTTGAGCCCACGGGACGACGAACTTATTATCAACTAAAAAAATTCCCCTTCGGTAACATATGTGAAAATATATTATTTCCGAGGTAGAGCGAATTGGATATTAAAGGACGTTTGTAGCTTACTGATTATATATATATATATATATATATATATATATATATTTATATATATATATATATATATATATATATATATATATATATATATATATATATATATATATATATATATATATATATATATATATATATATATATATATATATATATATATATATATATATATATATATATATATATATATATATATATATATATATATATATATATATATATAATATATATAACAGATTAATACATATATAAATATATAACAGATTAATAATATTTATGGTTCATCTGCAATATAAAGTAGGGCACAGGCAGAAATTTCTGTGATTGAGATAAAAGCCTTGCCATGTGAATGTTGATGATAGGATATATAATAAGACTTACAAGGTTTTCATTAAAAAAAAAAAAGGGAAACTAAGTGCAAATTCGATCAATTAGTATTTTTTTCCAACCAGCTAGAAAATCTTTAGCTGCTTTATTGCTTCAGAAACAACTAGATTTAGTGGAAAACGGCAAAACTGACAACGCTGAGCAATTTGGCGATTGCTTTCTTTCTGAAACAGCTCTGTATGTTATACGTCCAACACTCTCTGCATGCTTTGATTTTACTGGGAGGAGACTTCAGACTTCCGAGACGATGTTATACGTCCAACACTCTCTGCATGCTTTGATTTTACTGGGAGGAGACTTCAGACTTCCGAGACGGAGTTACTACAGACTGACGCCGTTATAGCCCTTTCACACTATGCGATTCTTGTCGCACCTAGATGCGATTGCAGTGCTGCATCTAAAAGCGATACAAAATTGCGCAAATCGTACATTTGTCCGACTGCCGCACAAAGTGACCCAATTTTTGACAAGTGCTTGCAGTCTGCTTTCGGCCTGTAGTGGTGACAAGATGGACAGGAAGAGAAAATTATTGTGTCTTTATTTATTACATTTGAGAAAAAGAAGAGAAAATCTAGAATCCACTAGGTATATACACCCTTTGAATACACAAAGGCACTTGTATGGTGCATTTGCCATTCTTTTCGAGGAGCTGAAGAGAGATGATGATAAATTTTTCAGTTACTTCAGAATGTCTAAAACAACCTTTGAGGAACTCTTGTCACGTCTACATGACCAGATGCTAAAAGAAAATACGACATTCGGAGATGCTATTTCGCCAGCACAACTGGCAGTTTCCATCAGGTAAGGGGAAATAATATGCACCTTTCCTTGTAAATTTGCTTTTCCATATAGAAATTAAAAAGGATAAATGAAAACAACAACTGTTAGCTGAAACATCTCTGTTTATCAAAAGTATAAACTGATATATCTATATCAAAAACAAAAATCTTTTACTTTGATATAAAAAATGCATATCTCTCTCTGTTTCATTAATTAATGTAAATGAAACGTAAGTGTTAACTATAAAAACTTCTTAAAAAATCATATTTATTGAAATCAAAAGCTTTTAGCCCTCTTTTATAGAAATAATTTGCCGATAACCTTCTAATAATTTCAGTATCAAAATGTAAATGTAACCTAAACGAAAAAAAACAGCAAATCTTATAGTAATTCATTTCTCAGTAGTTTATACTTAAGCTATCCATACCTCTGGTTCTTTCTTATTTACCAATAACACTATTTATTATTATTATTATTATTATTATTATTATTATTATTATTATTATTATTATTATTATTATTATTATTATTATTGTATGGTGTTTTTTCGTTGCATGGAACCAGTGGTTATTCAGCAACGGGAATAACACTATTTATATCCAGAAGCAGTGGAAGTCTACTGCTGCCGCACGTATATGCAGGAAACAATCGCATAGTGTGAAGACACGTATTGAACGCAATGGCCAACTACAATCGCGTCTGGGTGCAGCACCGCACATGCCCAGTGGGGCCTGTCGGCTGTAATGCGATGCCGGACCGGCAAATTTGCCGGACCGACGTAGTGTGAAAAGGTACGGTACATTAGAGATAATAGTTGACTGCTAGCCGCATGTAGGTGCGACATCGTGTCGCATTTACGTGCGACATAGTGTGAAAGGGCCCTGGTCTCTTGCAGCAGTGTGCTGATACTGCTGCATGATGTAGTGCTGACCCACTTGGTTGTTTTCTATTTGTTATACCTTGATATCAAGACAGCGAGGAAAAAATGAAGCGATCCAGTTCCAGACACAGTAGAAAATCTATAACATGCAGTGAATGTAGGTCTCATAACCAAATGAGTTATGAATAGCCTACTGGAAGAACACTCACTGCAGAACAATTCACCCAACAATTCAAAATCCAAGATACACGGAAATTAATACTCAGTCCGTTACCAAGTTTTTTCAGCAAAACAGGAGGGTATGTACTGTTAATTTGTAATTAACTACTGTCGTGATTCAAACTAAGAAACCAGCGCAGGAAAGGGCATTAGGCGAATCATATAAGGTTGATTCACGTGAGCCGTTTTTGATCTGTCAAAAACGCCGTAAATTTGTGTTCACTTGACTTATTTCTTGGACACATATTTAATTCACTGGAGTTTATAGCTGACTGACTGAACTCTAAGACAAAATACTCAAGTTTTCGTGTTTCTGTAGAATTTTGTCTCGGAGCTTATTATCCAAATAATTCCTAATTCCTTACAGGTCGATTTTGCTGGTAATAAACTAGAACGACGCGAAGGCGTATTTACAGAACCTTCTGTGCAGCCTGCTACTAACTTACTATCTAGTACTTCGGCGGATGTAGAACCTTCATTATCACAATTACTCTCTGCTGGTTTTTTATCTGCTAGTACTTCACCAGATGTCCTTCCCTTGCCCCCAAAATCACCCACTGCTCCATCGCAAAGTAAGGATACAGATGTCCGTCCTCCTGTTGCCATAACAACTAAGTCTACAGATCATCTAGCTGCCTTGCCACTTGTACCCTCTTCTGCCCTTTCACACAGTAAGACTATAGATGTCCATCAAGTCCCTCCCCATATTCCATTTGCATCTAGTTCAGTTAAGGTTCAGGAAGAATCCAAATTAACATGCCAGAACTCTTGTAAGTTCCAAGAGACCATGGCAGTCATCACTGCCGCTGACCCAGCATCTATTACTGACGATGATGAAGAGGGATGATCAGGTTTGCTGGTCAGTTAGAAGTGACGACTAATCAAGCTAAAGAACTTATTGAGGTAATGAGAAGCCATTATAAAATTCCTAACTTCGAGGAATTTCTAACAAGTGTTACTTCATCTTGTCAAGAATAAAATTGCTTTGTGAAAATTTGGAATTAAAATATGACAAATTACTTACCCAGTTACTGGAAAAGGTTGCAAGTAGAGAGGATGACTTAACAGACATGTTAAACAGTGATAACTACATCTCTCATGATCCTGGAAGTAGGCCCGCAACCCTTACTAATTCCGAAAGGAACTACCTTGTAAAGTTAGGACCATATCGGCCAAGATTATCATCATTCCCAGAAAATCGTGCTATGAAAGTAGTTAATGAAACGTGTAGTTTTCATCAAAAGGTATGATAAATTTCCATATCTTGAATATAGCACTGTCACAGATAGGGCATATTGCTTTGTTTGTACCTTGTTCAAACATGGCATTAATAGAGAAAAAAGTGAGTGTTTGGACCAAGAGATTTTGTAACAGGAGGAAAGCAAAGAGCAGCAGAGGAAAAGGAAAGCCAGGTAAAATCGAAGCTCATTTTCAAAGCAACAGTCACAAAGCTGCTCTTTGTGACTATGCACAATTTAGCAATGAAAGTGAGCATATAGACGCACGAGGCTAAATGAAAAAGAGAAAACTCTTCAAAAACATCGTGATGTTATTTTAATGATGTTAGATGCTTCCCGGACACTTGCTAGGCAGGTGTTAGCATTTAGGAATGAACAGGAGAGGGACTCCAATTTTGAGCAGATTGTTAAATTATTAAGTAGACATAATACGTCAATGAAGACTTGGCTTATGGAGTCTGAGAGAAATCTCAGACCTTTCGACACTGCTTACATGAGCAAGAACTGTCAAGAAGAATATATAACATTACTTGGTGAAGCTGTACAGCAAAATATTAAAAAAGAGGTAAATGAAGCAGGTATGATCGGAATAATTACTCATATTGACCAGCTAATTGTAAGAGTTAGATTTGTAGACACAAATAACAAAATAAAATCCTCCGACTTTATTGTTGCTCTGATGTTCATGAAGAATAGCATGTACAAAGCCAAACACATGGTAGATGTGTTGCTCTGATGTTCATGAAGAATATCATGTACAAAGCCAAACACATGGTAGATGTGTTGCTCTGATGTTCATGAAGAATATCATGTACAAAGCCAAACACATGGTAGATGTGTTGCTCTGATGTTCATGAAGAATATCATGTACAAAAGCAAAACACATGGTAGATGTGTTGCTCTGATGTTCATGAAGAATATCATGTACAAAAAAACACATGCCAAACATCATGCAAAACACATGGTAGATGTGTTGCTCTGATGTTCATGAAGAATATCATGTATGGTAGATTGCTCTGATGTTCATGAAAAGCCAAACACATGGAATATCATGTACAAAGCAAAACACATGGTAGATGTGTTGCTCTGATGTTCATGAAGAATATCATGTACAAAAAAACATGCAAAACACATGTTCATGTATCATGATGTGTTGCTCTGATGTTCATGAAGAATATCATGTACAAAGCCAAACACATGGTAGATGTGTTGCTCTGATGTTCATGAAGAATATCATGTACAAAGCCAAACACATGGTAGATGTGTTGCCCTGATGTTCATGAAGCATATCATGCACAAAGCCAAACACATGGTAGATGTGTTGCTCTGATGTTCATGAAGAATATCATGTACAAAGCCAAACACATGGTAGATGTGTTGCTCTGATGTTATCATGAAAAGAAAATCATATAGATGTGTTGCCCTGATGTTCATGAAGCATATCATGTACAAAGCCAAACACATGGTAGATGTGTTGCTCTGATGTTCATGAAGAATATCATGTACAAAGCCAAACACATGGTAGATGTGTTGCTCTGATGTTCATGAAGAATATCATGTACAAAGCAAAACACATGGTAGATGTGTTGCTCTGATGTTCATGAAGAATATCATGTACAAAGCCAAACACATGGTAGATGGGTTGCTCTGATGTTCATGAAGAATGTCATGTACAAAGCCAAACACATGGTAGATGTGTTGCTCTGATGTTCATGAAGAATATCATGTACAAAGCCAAACACATAGATGTGTTGCTCTGATGTCCATGAAGAATATCATGTACAAAGCAAAACACATGGTAGATGTGTTGCTCTGATGTTCATGAAGAATATCATGTACAAAGCCAAACACATGGTAGATGTGTTGCTCTGATGTTCATGAAGAATATCATGTACAAAGCCAAACACATGGTAGATGTGTTGCTCTGATGTTCATGAAGAATATCATGTACAAAGTAAAACACATGGTAGATGTGTTGCTCTGATGTTCATGAAGAATATCATGTACAAAGCAAAACACATGGTAGATGTGTTGCTCTGATGTTCATGAAGAATATCATGTACAAAGCCAAACACATGGTAGATGTGTTGCTCAAAACACATGATAGATGTGTTGCTCTGATGAATGAAGAATATCATGTACAAAGCAAAACACATGGTAGATGTGTTGCTCTGATGTTCATGAAGAATATCATGTACATAGCCAAAACATGGTAGATGTGTTGCCCTGATGTTCATGAAGAATATCATGTTGCCTCTGATGTTCATGAAGAATATCATGTACAAAGCCAAACACATGGTAGATGTGTTGCTCTGATGTTCATGAAGAATATCATGTTGTGTTGCTCTGATGTTCATGAAGAATATCATGTACAAAGCAAAACACATGGTAGATGTGTTGCTCTGATGTTCATGAAGAATATCATGTACAAAGCAAAACACATGGTAGATGTGTTGCTCTGATGTTCATGAAGAATATCATGTACAAAGCAAAACACATGGTAGATGTGTTGCTCTGATGTTCATGAAAGAATATCATGTACAAAGCAAAACACATGGTAGATGTGTTGCTCTGATGTTCATGAAAGAATATCATGTACAAAGCAAAACACATGGTAGATGTGTTGCTCTGATGTTCATGAAGAATATCATGTACAAAGCAAAACACATGGTAGATGTGTTGCTCTGATGTTCATGAAGAATATCATGTACAAAGCCAAACACATGGTAGATGTGTTGCTCTGATGTTCATGAAGAATATCATGTACAAAGCCAAATACAAGGTAGATGTGTTGCTCTGATGTTCATGAAAATATCACAAAGCCAAACACATGGTAGATGTGTTGCTCTGATGTTCATGAAGAATATCATGTACAAAGCCAAACACATGGTAGATGTGTTGCTCTGATGTTCATGAAGAATATCATGTACAAAGCCAAACACATGGTAGATGTGTTGCTCTGATGTTCATGAAGAATATCATGTACAAAGCAAAACACATACAAGGTAGATGTGTTGCTCTGATGTTCATGAAGAATATCATGTACAAAGATGTGTTGCTCTGATGTTCAAACACATGGTAGATGTGTTGCTCTGATGTTCATGAAGAATATCATGTACAAAAGCCAAACACATGGTAGATGTGTTGCTCTGATGTTCATGAAGAATATCATGTACAAAGCCAAATACAAGGTAGATGTTGCATGTTCAAACATATCATGTACAAAGCCAAACACATGGTAGATGTGTTGCTCTGATGTTCATGAAGAATATCATGTACAAAGCCAAACACATGGTAGATGTGTTGCTCTGATGTTCATGAAGAATATCATGTACAAAGCCAAACACATGGTAGATGTGTTGCTCTGATGTTCATGAAGAATATCATGTACAAAAGCAAAACACAAGATGTGTTGCTCTGATGTTCATGAAGAATATCATGTACAAAGCCAAACACATGGTAGATGTGTTGCTCTGATGTTCATGAAGAATATCATGTACAAAGCCAAAACAAGGTAGATGTGTTGCATGTTCATGAAGAATATCATGCAATGAAGCCAAACACATGTAGATTGCTCTGATGTTCATGAAGAATATCATGTACAAAGCCAAACACATGGTAGATGTGTTGCTCTGATGTTCATGAAGAATATCATGTACAAAGCAAAACACATGGTAGATGTGTTGCTCTGATGTTCATGAAGAATAGCAAGAAACACATATCATGATGTTCATGAAGCATATCATGTAAAAGCCAAACACATGGTAGATGTGTTGCTCTGATGTTCATGAAGAATATCATGTACAAAGCCAAACACATGGTAGATATGTTGCTCTGATGTTCATGATCATGTACAAAGCCAAACATGAATGTGTTGCTCTGATATGAAGAATATCATGTACAAAGCAAAACACATGATAGATGTGTTGCTCTGATGTTCATGAAGAATATCATGTACAAAGCAAAACACATGGTAGATGTGTTACAAACTGAGGAACTGGATGTTTCTGGAGCTCTCATGTCAATGAACAGTACACTTAAAATCCTTGAATCAATGAGAAATAATGCTGAAGAGCAGAAACACTTGATAGAAGCTGCACTCAGTTTTGTAAGATCTGTTTATGTCGATGGAGAAGATGAATTTAAGATAGTGCATCGAAAAAGGAAACTGTCCAAAAGACTTGATGACAATCCTAATTCGAGTGCTGAGTTCAAGTTGTTCTCATATTACAGAAAGGAAATGAATGAAGTGTTAGATATGATTATCAGTGTGTTAGCTTCAAAATATGAAAATCTCAAGTCCTCATTCAAATCTTTTTCGGAAGTCCTCAATCCTGATGTAACTGTATATAACACAGAAAGCTTTACAGAAGCCTTGAAAATTTTGTCAGAATCGTATCCCTGCGAATTAATTGACTCCAAATCCTTGACTGTTGAATTAGAAGTTTTCAAGATTTATTTTTGTGAGTAAGTAGAGCAGCATCCTGAATTAGATCAGAAAACCATCCGTACAGCTGCAGATGTTGCATTAAGAGCTCACGAAGAACATAATTTATTTCCTTCTCTGTCAAAAGTTTTTAAATTGTTTTTGACTACACCACCTTCAGTATGTAAAAGTAAAGGTCATTTAGCAGGCTGAAGTTATTAAAAACTTATTTGCGAAACCGAACAAAAGAAAAACGTTTACATTATCTAATGCTGCTAGCTTGTGAAAGTGATCTAACTGATCACTTAGATCTTCAAAAGGTTGCTGCAGACGATTGGAAGGCAATGAAAGCTATGTAGGAAAATAAACATTTAACCCCCGCATTCTAATTATGAAAATTGTAAAGAAAATTTTCCCTCCAATGAATCCACATACGTACAGTATATTTATTCACCATACTGAAATTAACTGTTTTTCGTTTTGTTTTTTCTTCCTCTTCCAGCTTGCCACTTTTTTCTTTTTTTCAGATTGATAAATTATAATCTTTATTCTCTTTGCATTATAAAATATTTTCGGTGAAAAATATTGTTGTCGTATAAATAATAAAAAATAACCATAAAAAATTTTGTTTGTATATATAGCATTACCTATAGGATATATATTGTATCTAGTTCAACTTGGTCAAAATTACTAAGCTGGTCAAAAATGTCCTTATCGGTCCCCCCACCCCCTTAGTTAGATGGTCCTCAAGCCATCCCTGAGTGTAACACCCAGCCTAAGCCAATAGTTCACATTTTGTATCTCATGTATGGTAATGCAATATGGTAACAACTGATGAGAAAGTTGCAGTGTAAAAATACATTAATGTGTTGACAGCTCCTATAGAACAAGTATTATATAGTTATATGGAGCATTGAAATGTATGTCATATGATCCTTGATGGAATGTGCGACAGTGTTAGCATGTTTAAGAAATCTTGGGGCGAGATGAACACTTGTGTCAGAGTATACCAGGCTGTTTGTAAACTGTAGTTCTCGCAATGAATGAAAGGAATTTGGGTCTTGGAAATCTAGGTGCCTCACTCAGGCACGAGTGTTGACTCTGTTGACGTGCATCGTGTCACAGGGTCTCCACATCATGACGGAGTGGCGGAAGGATGTTCTAGAATTATGAGTGTGTGCGTAAATCAGCTCGAAAGGGGGTTCATTGAGGTGTAATATATTTGATTCTGGAGTACAGATGAATTATTCGGGCCGTAACTTTAATTGTTGGACGTCTGCCTGGTGAGGGTGCTAGACTTTTGCCAGTAAAGGTGAGAAGTGATCTTTTCATTTTAAAATGCCCTATTGGACATTGAGTTAATTGTGTACTCTGCTTGTTTCATTGACAGTTTCATTATAGAATATTTTTTTTTCCTTTTTATCGTCTTGCATACTTACCATGTATATATAACCTTTGGGATATGTTGGGTGATTTTGGTAACATGGGGATTCTCCCATTTATGCATTTATGTCTTTGTGCTTTATTTTAAAGGTGACCTTTGGTTTCAGATGGATTTGATAGTGGTTACATGTTAAGGGAATTTCTGACAAATAACTATGACTTTGGTCATGACAGACTTTGACATTATTTTTGGGAGTTTCAGAATGTGTTTACCAGTCCGAGGGTTTGATTTTTCATTTACTTTTTTTTGCCAAAAGTTAAGGACAGTCTTTGACCTTCTCTTCTTTAATTTTGCTTTTGTTTGTCATGTTAAGTTTGGAATAAAACTGTATTTTGGTAGAACATGAGTTTCGTCTAGCCTTGGTTTAACTTGAGCCATGAAGAAAGACCGTTAAGAGATGGGAACTAACATTCCCTGGAGGACTTCGGTGAGCAGGGATGGCGATGCTGACTTTAAAGGTAGGTTGTTTCTTGTGCTTTGAGATTTAGGATTTTGGTTATGGAAGAAGTCGGGAGAAGGATAAAGAAATGTGTCATAACACCTGGGTAAACTGTGGGTAAACACAGTAGGCTGCCTTCCTACTCAATTGTGTGTCATTTACAAGAGGGAGAAAAAGAAAGGGTTGCATTTTTTTTAAAGTGTATTTACACAATATATTTTGTTACAGGTATTAAGGAAAAGGGTAAATAATTGCCTTTTGCATAAAAGTTTTCAGTTTAAAGTGTGAGGGTTGTTTTTCATAAGCATACTAAGTGCTTATGGCTTGCAGTACTGACAAAGTAGGGTGAGGAAGGGTACAGATTTGCCATAGAACACTCATAGGTTTTTTATTTGCCTTTATCCAGATTTTTGCCATTATCTGGCAGAGCCCTGGCTCTATTAACCTGGGTAATCGAGGGATTACTATACTCACACACATGAACACACATTATATATATATATATATATATATATATATATATATATATATATATATATATATATATATATATATATATAATATATATATATATATATATATATATACAATAAATATATGTAATAATTCATATATATAATCTTTATATATATATATACTGTATACAATAAAACTTATGTCCATCCATCCTCACGAAGGGAAGAGGACACACACAGATGTATGTACAAGCTGTCTTTATCCCAATATTTCGTAAATTTTCATATAATGACAACTTCAGGGCTATTAAGGAAATAAAATTCCTTGTAAAATTATAAAAAAAAGAATAAAATAAATTATTTCTACAAATTATTTTAAAATAAAAAACTCAAAAGTAAAAATATACAGTAAAATAACAACCTAAAAATGAAGTTCCACGCATGCTTTCCATTGACTCATGATTTAAGATTTTACAAAAAGTTCCCTCGAATTATTCATGAACATTTCATTGTCATAAGAGTTGATTTCATCCCAAGAATCCACTAACCACACAGTAGGTTCGCTCCTTAAAACCAAAGTTTGGTTATCTCCTTATATGTCGTCAGGTGTCGTTTATAAGTATGCTTGCACTAAATGTAAAACAGGAACCTTAGTGGGATCCACTAGTTGACCACTGAAGGTGCGTATCGATTCCCATCGTGGGCAAGTTTCCGCACTGTTGGCCGAATTTCAAATCCAGGATATTCGAATATCAGAAATTATCCTAAAATTTAGAAAACATATATTGATAATAAATAAAGGTTTTTGTATGATAGGCCGCACCACAAACCCTCAAGCTAGGCCTTCTTGGTCAGGAATCACTGTACTGTACTGTACACTATATCAAAAGTTTGTTCTGTCATTCAACTCGCCTCGCCTCTGTGTTTTTCCTGACTTGAGATGTTTCCATTTTTGTCTTCTTCTAGTTTCACGCTCTCGCTCCTCTAGGTCGGTCCTTTAACTTGTGTGCTGTTTACAGCTCTTTTTATTTTACTCTATATTCTCTTACTTTCATTTTTTATTCTCGAAAAAAAATTTTAAACATTTTTTTTATTTTCTCTTTACTATTTATAATTTTACATGGAATTTCATGTTTTTCTTTATTGTTTTAACCACCCTGAATAAGTAAATATATGGAACATTACGAAACGTAATTAAGACAGTTCGTACATGTGTGTGCTTCCTCTTATACATATGGTGTGTGTGTATATGTATATATATATATATATATATATATATATATATATATATATATATATATATATATATATATATATATATATATATATATATATATATATTTTCATGATGTTGCCTTGTAATACGTATATCCTCCTATAATTTTGACATATTTACTTTTTTCAATCTTTTATGTGTAATGATAATGATTGATGAAGTGTCATATTTACTTTGGCATCAGATAAAAGAACTAATGATTAAATAACTTGATACACATCGTAGCTGTTATATTGTTTGGTGCCCAGAGGCCGTGGAGACAAAACAAAAATATCCTGGTTTATGGTTTATACTGGTGGTGTTGGGATATATTTTTATTAGGAGAGTGACCACATAGTTATTTTGCGCTTGTATGGTGATTATTGGTTGAGTAACTTAGAGAAAATGGCTCTGTTCAATGTTCAGAAGTTTTTAGCAGCTCCTTCCATCCAAGAGTTATCTGAATCCAACCTGACTAGGCACAGTGGATTGCTTTAGCAGTGGCATGGGGGGGTAATGTGTCTAGTGGTATGATTAAGGCACAAATCAAATATATTGCAATCCAGGCATGATGGACTCGGTAAAATAGATGAAGAGTTAGGAGGCGCAGAGTTGTTGGATACAGCTGAGGCAGAATTTACAAGATAAACAGGAGCAAAGAAAAAGAAAAGTGAGTGCGAGCAGAACTTCAGACGTATAGAAATGAAGAAAATTTGATTAAGCTGAAGATGCAGGCTGAAGGAGAAAATGCAGACAGAAGAAAGAAGACAGAGAAAAGAAAGAAAAGAAAGAGAAGAAAAAAGAAAGCGTAGAGGAAAGAAAGAACAAGACATGAAGGGAGATGGAGTTAATAAAAGCTCGATCCACATTACCTGTAACACCATCTAACCCTACTCAAGGTGATTCAAACCCTGTATTTGATGTAGTAAGAGTGCAGAAAATAATTCCAAAGTTTACAGAAGAAGCCCCAGATGAGTTTTTTGATCACTTTGAAAAAGTGGCTGCAGGTATGGGGTGGCCAGAGGATAAATGGTCGGTCTTGTTACAGAGTGTTCTCACTGGTAAAGGAAGGAGTGCCTATTTAGCCTTATCAGCTGATCAGTGTAAAGAGTACAAGGTACTCAAACACAATGTGCTAAGTTTAACAGATGACCCTGAATATTATAATGAAAGATTCAGATCTTTGAGAAAGAGGATGACCAAGATAACTTTCTTGGATTATGCTTACAAAGTAAGAAGATGTTTTAAACGATGGTTGGAGGCTGCTAAAGTTAAATCTATGGACGAACTTGAGGAGTTAGTAGTACTAGAACAATATCTTAGAGGAATTCCTGAACACATAAGAGCCTATTTAAGAGGAGAGAGGTTAAGAAACTTGACAAAGCTGCTACATTGAGTGAAGACTTTAATATTATATGTAGCAAAAGAAATTATAATGTCAAGTACCAGAACCAACAACACACAGGTTTCAGGTCTCATCCAAATTTCAGGAACATTACAACTGGAAATCCTTCTAGTGGCTATGCCAATACAAAACCAGGTAACACCCCTCAGCAATTGAATGTTAAATCCTCATCATCCAGTCTGTTCTCAAGACAGATACAGAAGACTAATGTTGTCTGCTACAAGTGTGGAAGAGTAGGACACTACAGTTGAGATTGTTATCAGACACAACAGCAGACCAAACCAGTTGGTCAAGTGGTTAAAGGTAACCAGGTGAAGCAAACTACGAAGAGCAGTGTGGGAACGACTGAAACTAAACAAGCAGAGTGTTTGGCAACCAGTGGAAATGTAACTTCAAGCAGTAGTGGCTGCAAGGCAGCTTGGAGGCTTTTAAGCCATATATCCTATGAAGGTATGCTGACAGCAGGAGGAAGTGTGCAGGTACCGAATCAAGTATTACGTGATATGGGGAGTAACCATAGTGTGGTAGTTTGTGGTGCTCACTCACAGTTGGAGAAGAATCTCACCGGAGATTCAGTTATTTTGAAAGATGTCAGGAGGAAGAGTAACTCCTATATGCCGCTTGCATTTGTCCTGTGAATTGGTGACAGGAAATGTTGATTTTGCTGTAAAGGACTCACTAGCTGTTGAAGGAGTACATGTTTTCTGGGTAATGAAGTTGGTGGTGTACCATTTGTTCCTTGTCCTATAGTGACAGACCAGCCGTTAAAGTTCTTCCCAGTAGATTTAGAGAAGAATAACCCCACCTGTTTCCAAAGTTGTGTAACTACCAGGAGTATGAAGTGCTCTGCAAGTGAAGATACTGAGGATTTACCTGCACCAGAAGGATCAAGTGATGGATCTTTAAGATTAGAAGAGCTGTTCCAGTAAAGTGGAGTTTCCCCTAGTGTTAGTAATGAAGAGATTTCCCAAGAAGAGGAGGATCCTGTTGTTAGTGAAGGAGACTCTGAGTAGTCAAAGTATTTGTAGAAGATAGTAGTGAAACTACAGAAGCAGGATTAGCATATATGGAGGATTCAACCCTTGAGTTGGTCAAGTGACTAGAGAAGAGAAGCTAATGAAACTGCAGAGAGGATACAACGTTGGCTGATCTGTTCTTCGGTTGTTGATCCAGAAGAGGTGCAACAAACCTCACCTGTTATTATCTAAAGGAAAGATTGCTAATGAGGAAGCATCGACCTGCAGATATACCAAGGAAATGCTGAATGGGGTGAATATCATCAAATTTTGATTCCATGTCCACTGAAACAAGTTGTAGCAGCGCACAGTCTAGGTATATAGAATCAGGAAGACTGTTGAGAAGATTATGAGAAATGTTTTTTCTGGCCTGGACTTCACAAGGACGTTAGCAGATTTTGCAGTGTGTCACACATCCCAGATAGCTGGAAAACTGAATGCAACCATTCAGAAAGCACCCCTACATCCCATAGAAGTTAGAGGAGAACCCTTTAGCAAGGTGATTATAGATGTGGTTGGGCCACTTCAAAACAAAAGAAAGAGGAAATGAATTATCTAGTAACATTAATGTGTCCAGTGACTAGGTATCTGAGGCGATTCCTGTAAGAAGTATAAGTGCAAAGGTAATTGCTGAGAAGTTGGTGGAGTTTTTCTCCAAGTCTGGAATACCAGAAATTGTGCAAAGTGATAGAGGAACGAACTTTACTTCAAAATTATTCCAAGATGTGATGAACTTGCTAGGAATAAAACAACAGTTATCAACTGCTTATCATCCAGAGACTCAAGGAGCCTTGGAAAGGTTCCACCAGACATTGAAAAGTATATTGAAAAACAGATATTGTAATGAATCAGGAAGAGAATGGGATGCTGGTTTACCTTTAATATTGTTGAGATTACAGGAATGCTTATCAAGAAAGCATGGGATGTTCGCAAATGAAATTATTTTGGTCGAGACATTAGAGGAGTCCATTGAAGATTCTTGCAGAGAGTGGGAAAAAATCAGAAATCCAAGAGAGATATGTGAAGAACTTGAGGAAAAGGTTAAGAGAAGTAGAAAATTCTCTTTAGAACATTTGAAAATAAGTCAAGAGAAAATGAAAAGAAAATATGATGCTAAGACTAAGCTAAGAAATTTTAATATTGGACAGCAAGTTCTAGTGTTCTTACCAGTGAAAAGATTTCCCCTTACCAATAAGTTTCAAGGTCCTTATAGGATAATAGAGAAGTTAAGTGATCGAACTTATG